>NC_060285.1:45162271-45260396 GCF_021613505.1 Equus quagga
AAGAGATAGTTTCACCTGGGATTTAAAGAGCTTCGAAAGACAAGAAAAGTATTCAACTCTGCAAGCAGAAAAAAACAAATAAATCTTCCCTAAAGTGATATAGAACCTCTCTGAATTGTGGTCTCATAGCAGTTTCCTCTGTCGGCAATATCACTATGAACACCGTGTTGAATTATGAAAAGAAATCTCTATGGTCAGTTTGGTAATTCAATGTTTTCTACTAAATGATCCATTAAATCCTAAGGATTTCCCAAGTACAAATAGTTTTAGAACATTATGAACCTAACAAGTATTTTAATCAGGAAGAAGACTTGATATGAGAAAAAATATTCATTCATTCATTCACTTATTCTCTCAATCAATACTTATTAACTTGGGAAATCCACACCGGACTCTTAAGACTGCCCAACTGTCAGGTCTCACCATGATGCCCCATTTTTTCTGTAGAAGTCCTGATATTAATTAAGGGCATATAAGGAAGGGACCCTCCCACCCCCAACTCAGACTTCATTCTCACTGATTAGAGGCTTGCTCAAACCTACAAGCGCCTCCTTCTCACTGGACATGTCAGCTCAAGCCGTAACCTTGAGTTTGTAGAGGACATGAGTAAGATAAAAGTCCTCACAAGGAGCATCAAAAAATCAAAATCTGATAGTTGACCTTAGTTTTTCCTCTAGTCTGAAAATGTATATTTAAAGGAGGGAGCAAAACTTAGAATCAGAAAATCAAGGAACTTTAGAAGTTGTAGGGTTAGAGCTAGAGCCAGAGCCAGAGCCAGAGCCAGAGATAGAGAAAGAGAGAGAATAATCCAGCCCAGGAGTTTCCAAATAGGGCTCCGAGGGTTGCTGCCACTTCCTCCTCATGTGTTCACTATCAAGTCAAAATGAGGAGAGTAAAGGCATTGTGGCAAGTTTTCACAAAGCTTAATTTGTTCAGTGTGAAGGATTCTTTGCTATTCTGAGAGTGTAGTTACTGCTGGTTGGTGTTCAACTATACTCTCCTTGGTGAGACGATGGCAATCACAGTGGTGGCTTGCAGGGGGAGGAGTCACTTGTGCCCACTTAGCAGACCAACAGTCAGCAATCCTATGTTGCTCCACAACATTTGTTTCTTCGTTTTTCTGTTGCGTGATTTCCCTTCGCTTAAATTTTATTTACTCCAAACACAATCATTTTATAGAGGAAGCCTGGTGAAATAAAGAAACCAGTGCACAGTTGCATGACCCAGTGAGCGCCAGGATGGGGCACAGGATTAGTCTCTTGACAAGCCCATGCCTTTTGTTTTTGACCTGTATAGGTGTCCTTTAAAAGTAATAATAACCAAAAAGATTATTTCCCTCATGAACATGGAACAGTTGATGATTAAGAAGAAAGCAGAGACCCCTCCAAATGTTCTAGTTCTTTTAACTGTCTCTATGTTCTTTTTTGTCATTCTTTTTTTAAAAAGGCTTTATTTTTTTTTATGCTTTTTGGTGAGGAAGATTGGTCCTGAGCTAACATCTGTTGGTACTCTTCCTCTTGTTTTTCCTCCCCAAAGCACCAGCATACACTTGTATATCCTAGTTCTTCTATGTGGGATGCTACCACAGCATGGCCTGATGAGCACTGCATAGGTCCGTGCCCAGGATCCAAACCTGTGAACCCTGGGCTGCCCAAGCAGAATGAGCCAACTTAACCACTCAGCACTGGGCCAGCCCTCTGCCTCTGTGTTCTAATTGTTTGTTAATTATGCCAACTACTTGGAGATAACGGTTTTGTTGAGTGGTCTACAAGAATAAGACGTTTCCCCCCACAACAAATTGGCAAGTTACTTGATTGAATACACCACATTAAATGCTTGGTTTATAGTCTGATAAACCAAAAATCAAATTTTGCGTAGAAGCAAAATGAATTGCACAACAGGTAGTTATCCAGTTAATTTAAGCAAAAAGCCCCAAATCTGTAATTAAAATAAGAATTGGCTGGCTGTACTATTAATTGCACTAAATAATTCCTCATTTTAAAGTAATTAAACTCATCCTTACAACAGGAAGGTTTCACTGCTGGTGCTTAACATAAAAAGAGACTTGACTTCATTGATTAAGATCTTTGAAAGGTTGAAAACAATAGTGATCTACGGGTATGTGGAATGAGAAAATATATTTAAAATACTTCTGGTAGAAGGAAAGTACTGTCTTTTTTTTAACTAGCATTTTTTTCCCTAGAAAAAAAACCCTGTATTTTATTGTTTTTGTTGTTATTTGCTATATTTGCATAGCTTCTTTACTCCTAAAGCATAAAATTCTGGTTACAACAGCAACAAAATCATCATTGTAGTTTTCTTTACCAAATGGTGTTTGGTAAACAGAAATGCTCATTTGTTTTACCGGTTTTCTTTCTCTAGGTTTTTCCTTTCTGGGATTTGAATAAACATGTAAAAATACATAAAGCTCTGAAGATGAAACCTAAATCTCTTTAGTGTGCGGTGCTTGACAATACATGAAGGATTGTTGAGAGAGATTGTGACTACATGAGAACAAAACTGGTGGGCACAGGCTAAAACTGAACAAAATTGGATTTAATTTAGAATTAAGCCTTTTTTCAATGACAATGTTATGTCTACATAACAAATAATAGGGTTTTTCAGGTTAAAAATATAGAGCAAATGGCAATGGGCAATGTTTTATGCCAAAAGAGTTCTGCTAAGTTTGTTTTGTTTTTCTTTTAATTCGTTTCTCGTTTTTTTCAAACAATTTGCTGCTTTCTTGTGATATCCCTGAGAGAAATATTTTAGCTCAAAAGCTCCCAGTTGATGATCAACACCTCAGAAGCACAACTTACCACACATTTACCATTACTGTCACCCATGTATTATGAAATGTCAAGTCATACCCAAGGTCTAGAAAGATGTTTTGACAGAAAGACAAAAGAACATCACTTAATATAGTTACCCATTAAGGAGTTTTATAAAATAAGACTAAAGATGGTGTAAAGATGTAAATGCAGGTTTGCAAAGATTCAAAGGAACAAAAGTATTCTATGCTTTCAGGAGGAAGTCATCCTCATTATAAAATTGTTGTTTACATAGCCACATTCTATTTGTCTCCCTGACTCTAATTTTTCGGCAGATCTATCCCACCTTTAACCACGTCACAAATGGGCATGACTCCCTTGTATCCACTGAGCTTCCCTGCCCCCAGTCTGGAGTCTTTCTACAATGACCTCTCTGGATCATATTTAACAACAGGAATATTCAACTCATGTCTGATTTTTCCCCTGATTTTTTTCCCACAATTATCATTTCCATTTTATACCCTTTATGATGTCTTTACCTCCATGTGTGTTGGGAAAGAGAGTCCCCCACATGCAGTCTTTTGACCTCCACTCAGAATGGGCCTTGGGCCTGGAACACTCTTTACCAAGAGACAGAGTGCTCACAGTCTGTGCCTGACTTATCACCTGTGTGGGAGCATCCTTCCCTGTTTCAGACTCAACGTGTGCTCCTTTGTTCTGCTTGAGTGTGTGTGTCATAACACCCAGCCAACCCCACTGATATATGTGTCCCTGTGAGGAGGAGAGAGGGTCCTTCTGTTAGAGCACAAAAGGGATCAATGCCCCTGGGTCAGCTGCTGGGAAGGACCCACTGGCCCTGGGGGCCTGATGCCCACTATTGATCTGTTTCTTCTCTCTGTGAGTAAAACATTGTTCCATCCAGTGCATAACTGTGTTGTGTTTTTCTTGGCGACTCAGGTGCCAAGATGCAATGGGCAGAAGTGCTCAGACTTCTACTCCTGGTAATAGGCAACAGATGCCATTTGCTCAACTATGTGAAAGGCCCATTCCTCCTTCTCTGTAAATCCTCCCTATTACCAGGACCCTTACTCCTTCTTGAAGCCTTTCCACATTCATGGAGGCAGCCTACAAAAACCAAAGACTAAGCATCAGAGAGACCCAGGTTCCAGTCCTGGCTTTAGCACGTTACTTACGTGTCTGTCTTTCAACCCCTCTGAGCCTCGGAAGTCTCTAAGGTTCTTGTCAGTTTTAAACTAACGTAGCAAATAGAAAGCAGACAGTAGGTTTTCAGTAAATATGACCCATTTTGGTTACTCCAAGTTCACTACTCAATTTTGTTAGACTCTTTGGTTCCAAGGAAGAGAGTCAATCAAGGGGCTGATGCAACCATGAGATTACTGCAAGCACAGGAAGTGCTGAACGACCTGGTAGCAGCAAGGGTAGGAATTATATTTTGGTCTTAGACAACACAAAACTGTGTGGTAGAGCTGAACTTCAGCATTTTCAATGAATATCCTGCCATTAATGTTACTGGTACATTCTTTGTCTACTTCTCTATCTGCCCTCTTTATCAGCTAGCTATCGCCCCAATACCTCTTCTCTCTCTATCTCATAACTTCAACTTGTAAGAGACCCATCATGAGCAACGTCTCTCTACATCATGACTAGCTTTCAGCCTCAACTCTCACGGCTACCTCTTTCTATAACTGTTTCCTAGTTTGAATTTGTTAAGGGAAAATCTGATTGGCCTGGCTCATCATTTTGCACCAACACATGCCACTGAACTGGCTTCCTTTGGGTCAAGTGCCCTCATATAATCTAATCATTTCTGGAATTGGGGAGGGAGGGCAGAGTCAGGAGTATCCAGAACAGACATGGCTGCAAAAGAATGTGACTGCATAAGTGGAGCTGTGGGAAGGACAAATCCTAAGAATGATAGCAAGTAGACTGTTGTCCTTTTCTAGAAACTCATACAGCACTCATTACCAAGGGTTTTAAGTCTTATTTCATTAGAACACATTCTGAGGGACAGCACAAAATGGGGAGGACACTTATATGGAGATAATCTGAGAAGTTCTGCTCCCTATCAAGTGATTCGAATCTACCATCCACATCCAGGTTGAAAACGTGTCATTAAGATCTAACTTATCGGGGCTGGCCCTGTGGCCGAATGGTTAAGTTCACGCACTCCGCTGCAGGCGGCCCAGTGTTTCGTTGCTTCGAATCCTGGGCGCGGACATGGCACTGCTCATCAAACCATGCTGAGGCAGCGTCCCACATGCCACAACTACAAGGACCCACAATGAGAAGTATACAACTATGTACTGGGGGGCTTTGGGGAGAAAAAGGAAAAAATAAAACCTTTTAAAAAAAAGATCTAACTTATCTCTTAATTATACATCATTTCATATTGTTTCCTGTTTCAGTTTTAGTGCGTTATCCCAAATTGGTTGTGACCTTCTTAATTGCAGGCACTGTACTTTACATAGACACATCTTTTGTAACCTTTCTCTTTCCCCTACCCTGAAGATCTTGGGTAGTCACATAAGCACTAAATTAATACTGTCATAGTCATAAATAATTTTGACACTGGAAATAACTTTGGAAAACTTCACTTTTCTCATTGTTTTAGAGATGAGAAAACAGAGTCCAAGAGAGTTAAAAACAGCTTGTCCAAGATCACAGAGGTAATCAGCAACAAGGCTCAGAGAGGAACTCAGCAGACTAAGGTCCCAGCCACTGCCCATGCACAACCCCTGTATCTATTGTCCATATGACACACAAACATGAATATCTCAAATACTGAAAACTCATTTACTATTTATTAGGTTGCTATTACTGAATTTGTGAGAAACTTCTTCCAATACTAAAGGAGTATCTACAACTCTGTATGCATATTGAAAAAATAGTCAGTTATCTCCATATCTTCACATACGGTCTATTCTCATCATTCACAGTAGTTACATTCTGTAAGTTTGCTGCAAACATGGAATCAATGAAAATGAATTGCTGCTCCCATGGAAAAGACAGGTGAGGTTCCTGCGAGCCTCTGGTCACATCTTCACCAATCTATCAATACCTAACCTTGCTTTATGTCTGTTTTCGTTTCAAGATGACTTATTTAATATATATTGTTCACTCACTGACACTGAATTCATGGTCAATAGCACTATAATGCATTCCTGAACAAAGCTTGTCTAACACACGTATTTTCTCATAATGCACATCGCAGCCTTCTCGTACTGAGCAATGCCAGACAGCACTGCAGCACCACACTCAGGGGCCATTCTAAACAGTGAAATCACCAACGGGAAGCCCAGAAAGGCAGGAGGAAAAAAAGAAGTGGCACTAAATAGACCATGCAGAGGATACTTGTCTTCAGCATGAGACTAAGACCAGCAGGCAACACATGGCTTTGTGTGACCTCAGCCAGGAACATTCACGTCAGGTAACTCAACGTGTTCACCGTTCTGCTTGTGTCTGAGAATGACTGCAAGAGTGCCATGAGTATAGATTTTGAGGTTACAAATAAACTTTAGTAAGTAAGCAAATTTGCAAATACGGAATCTGTGAACAAGGAGGATTGATGTATTTATACATAATCTAAATGATTAAATTGCATTCTATTTTCTTCCTGATTTTCATGATCTCCTGTCCATGCAGAGTGCGCTGATAAAAGGGGTGGTCAGCAGCTCTTCTCATGTTAGTGGAATACAGCCTTCAAGACTAGTGATTTTTTAATAACATTATATTATCCACAACTAGGCAGAGAGCATCAACTCTAGGCAAAGTTGTGCATTCATTACAAGTAATTGTTTATAAATACTGTTACTTTTGTACTTTACAACTATATTAGCCTTGCATTTTACCTCTGTAATGCATTCACAGTAATGAGTGCCTTTTATAAACAAAACTGAATACATTTAGAACATAATGTATAGGCTTTAATGAACATTCACTAGAGAAAAGGCTTTGTAACACTTAGTAAAATAGATGCACATTTACTTCCTAAAAACAACTTACAAATGTATCCTTCTTGGACCTATGTAGCTTCAAACACAAAGAGAATTTTGAAAACTCTTTCCAGAGCAGAGATCATGAACTAATAGCCCAGAGGTTGAACATCATGTTCAATTTTCCCTGAACGGTGTCAACCCACTCAGTGTATTTTTTAGAATTTGAATTTCCAAAAGTTATAAATTAAGAGACGTTACACAAAATCTAATTTTCTGGATTCTCTTGCAAACAGTCATCTGTGAACAGTGTCCCACCTTCTTGCCTGAGAACCATCAACAAGCACTGAAGAGCAGCTGCCCGTGAGGACATGTGCGCTCTCCTGCTAGCCTCAGGCTCTGGCACTTCCTATCGCCCCTCAGACTGCGGCTGCGTGTCAGTTGCATTTTCCTGCTGTAAAATTAAGAGATAGGTTAAGTATGTCTCTTACTAAAGCCTCTATCAAAATTGAGCCAAAAAACAGCTGAGAATCACAAATTTCATTTTCTTGCACCCTACTCATTCATATCAGCATTTGAGTTGGTGACTCCTATTTTAAAGCTAAGGTAGACTTCCTTCCAACTGAGACGTTCAAATACCCTCCACATAGACTCCGAGATGGGTGACAATCTTTCATACAGCTCCTTACAGTTTACAGAGCCTCGTGCATCACCTAAAGTAATCTTTGCTTTAAAGGTGAGGTAAGTAGAGCAAGCCTTTTCATCCTCACTCTACCAAGAAATCCAAAGCCCCCAGAGATTAAACAGCTTGCTCAAGGCCACAGAGCCAGTAACAAACTAAGGAAGGTGAAATCCAATCTCTGATTTCACATCCAGAGCCTTTCCTCCTGCAGTCCTCATATGAGCCAATGGGCTGACCCATGTTTTATGTGAATATGTGAATATTGCACTTTTTTAATATATCCTTGTCATCAAGGTAAAACTTCAGAGTGATAGAAATTAAGGTGTTGCCTTTATATTCTACAGAGAAGAGCCAACTTGACTTGAATAAGAAAACTTTTGTCTATCTCACCCCATTAATGCTACTAAAAAATATATGAGTCTGCGTAAGTGTGTGCATGCTCCAGTGCACCAGTGCACATATACACTCCTCATTCCAAATAAGAACTAAAGCAATTTACCATCATGACAAGATTAGAACGATTCAGAAGATTGTGTTTAAGGGGAAATGAAAGTAAGAGGAAGAAAATAAAACTGGAGGCATGGTTAGTATATGAGTACATGCTATAATAATCAGATGCTTCATTCAAGACCATATATTTCACTCTGAACTTCCCACTGATCAGTGCACACAGGCAAATATCATCAGCTACCCAATCCACCACGCCAGGGAAGAGAACATGTCACAGATGACTAAAGATATTGTTCCCCCCAAGAGTCCTCATAAACTCCCTTTGGTGCACTATAAGGACACTAATTCTCCGCAATATTAAAACAGTGAATAAAAATCAACCATGGTTCCGTTGGCTATCCCTTACAATATTTCTCAGTGCAAGCTGATGCCATAATGCCAAATCACAGCTCAGTAAAAACAACCCTACTAAGAGCCAATGTAAAATAATCTAGTTACTCAGCAAATCTGAAGACCAGATTAATAAAAAGAGATAGATGGTGAAAATGATAGATAGATAGATAGATAGATAGATAGATAGATAGATAGATGATTGATAGATAGATAGATGACAGATAGTAGATAGATGACTGATAGATTGATAGATAGATGGACAGATAGACAGACAGAGACTTGGATAGATTGCCAGAAGGATGGATGGTTGGGTGGATGATACATAAAACATCTAAGAAAGCATCTATAAGCAGCATCATTTTCAGGCATTCCATATATACCATTCTTCCCATCCAAACTTTTGATTAAGTATTGTGCAAAAAAGAGTTCAAGGCTAAAAATCTCTGACAAGATCTTGGCACTGAAAAGCTTCATGTTGTTGATTAAAGACAAATCCACCAGCTTTGACAGTCTACTGAGGTGAGTCTGGGTTTGATACTGCATACAAAATAACTGAAGCCCTTTCCCACAGTCCTGCAGAGGGAAGCCAAGGGAGGCACTGAGGGCAAGTTCAATGGCTTCTTTTCTCACCTAGACAGCTGGCGCCCCTAAGAAAGATCAGAAAGTGGACAAAGGCTATGGCACTTGACTTGTCCCCTGAGTTTCAGTCCTGTGTCATCAACAGCCAGCTCAACATTTCCATCCGACTGTAATGTCTGCCCTTCAAAGCACTTTTCTATTCTTGTATTCCCAATCTTGAGGGGTGACCTCACTCCCTAGCCACTCATCCAAACCAGAACCATAGGCAAACCATCTGTTTCCTCTCCATCCCTTCGCCCCACCATGGGTGACCAAGTCTTCCAGTGTTAGCCAGTGCCAACCATGCCCTCTCTCCTTGCCTACTTCCACAGCACTGCTTCAGGAAAGAACCACCTCTCATCTGTGTTCCCAGATCTGATTCCTAATGATCTCCTTGTCTTTCCTTCCTTACGCCTGCCCTCCCGCATTCTGATGGAGTAATCTTTCCAAAATAATAATAATAACAGTAATAATAATAGCACTTATTGAGACTTCACCACATGCCAGGCACTGTTCTAAGTACTTTACATATATTAACCCATATAATTTTTAACTTCAGCTTTATTGAGGTATAATTGCTATATAAAATGGTAAGCTATTTAAAGTGTTCATCCTGGTGATCGGATAGGCATATATACTGTGAAAGGATTCCCCCCACCTAGTTAATTAATACATCCATCTCCTTAGATATTTATCTCTATATTTTTGGTGGGAACATTTAAGATCTATTGTCTTAGCAAATTTCAATTACACAATACAGTCACCTATAGTTTTTCAACTATAGTCACCAAGTTTTACGTTAGCTCCTCAGACCTTATTCATCTTATAGCTGAAAGTTTGCACTGTTTATCAACCTCTCAATATTTCCCCTGCCCCCAGCCCCTGGCAACCACATTTCTACTCTCTGTTTCTATGTGTTTAACTTTTGTTTTTTATAAGATTCCACACATAGGTGATGCCATGCAGTGTTTATCTTTCTCTGTCTGGCTTATTTCACTTAGCATAATGCCCTCAAGTTCTGTCTATACTGTCATCAATGGCAGGATTTCCTTCTTTCTCATGGCTGAATAATATTCTATTGTGTATATATATACTTCTTTATCCAATCATCCATTGATGGACACTTAGGTCATTTCCGTATCTTGGCTACTCTCAATAATGTTACTATGAACACTGGAGAGCAGATATATTTTCAATATCCTATTTTCATTTCCTTTTTATATATACCCAGAAGTGAAATAGCTGGATCATACAGCAGTGCTATTTTTAATTTTCTGAGGAACCTCCACACTCTTTTCATAGTGGCTGCACCCATTCACATTCCCAAAAACAATGTGCACGAGTTCCCTTTTCTCTGCTTCCTCAACAACACTTACTATTTTTTGTCTTTTTGATTACAGCCATTCTGACATGTGTGAAATGATTTTTCACTGCAGCTTTAATTTGTGTTTCTCTGATGATTAGTGATTAGTACCTTTTCATGTACCTGTTGGCTATTTGTATGTCTTCTTTGGAAAAACGTCTATTCAGTTCCTCTGCTCATTTTTTAATCAGATTAGGTGTTTTTGCTATTGAGTTGTATGAGTTCTTTACATGTTTTGGATATTAACCCCTTACCAGATATACGGTTGAAAATGTTTTCTCCTACTCCATATGTTGCCTTTCCATTTTGTTGACAGTTTTCTTTGTTGTGCATAAGCTTTTTAGTATGATGAACTCCCACTTGTTTATTTTTGCTTTCATTGTCTTTGCTTTTAGTATCAAATCCAAAAAATCACTGCCAAGATTGATGTCAAGCAACTTACTCCCCATGTTTTCTTTTAGGAATTTTATGATTCCAGGTCTTACTTTCAAGTCTTTAATACATTTTGAATTAATTTTTGTGTGTAGCGTAAGATAGTGGTCCAGTTTTCCCAACATCATTTATTGAAGAGACTGTCCTTTCCTTGTTGTATATTCTTGGTTCCTTTGTTGAAAATTAATTGACTATATATGTGTGGGCTTATCTCTAGGATTTCTATTCTATTCCATTGATGTATGTGTATATTTTTATGTCAATGACATACTGTTTTGATTGCTATAACTTTGTAATATAGTTCAAAATCAGGAAGTGTGATGCCTCAGCTTTGTTCTTTTTTCTCAAAATTACTTTAGCTATTTGGGGTCACTTGTGATTCCACACAAATTTTAAGAAGGTTTGTTCTATTTCTGTGAAAAATGTGAGTGGAATTTTGATAGGCACTGCATTGAATCTGTGCACTGCTTTGGGTAATATGGACATTTTAACATATTAATTCTTTCAGTCCATGAGCAGGAAATATCTTACCATTTATTTGTGTCTTCTTCAATTTCTTTAATCAATGTCTTATAGTTTTCAGTGTGTAGATCTTTCAATTCCTTAGTTAAATTTATTCTTAGGAATTTTATTCTTTTTGATGAAGTTGTAAATTGGGCTGTTTTCTTAATTTTTCTTGCTGATAGTTCATTGTTACTGTATAGAAATGAAACTGATTTTGCTATATTGATTTTGTATCCTACAACTTTACAGAAGTCATTTATTAGTTCTAATATCTTTTTGGTGGAGTCTTTAGGATTTTCTATGTATATAATATCATGTCATCTACACATAGGGACATTTTTACTTCTTCCTTTCTGATTTAGATATCTTTTATTTCTTTTCCTTGCCAAATTTCTCTAGCTAGGACATTGCATACCCTGTTGAATAAAAGAAGTGAGAATGGGCATCTTGTCTTGTTGCTGATCTTGGAGGAAACACTTTCAGCTTATCACCATTGAATATGATGTTAGCTGTGGGCTTGTCATATATGACCTTTATTATGCTGAGGTACATGCCCTCTATACCCAAGTTATTGAGAGCTTTTATAATGAATAGACATTAAATTTTATCAAATGCATTTTCTGCATCTATTGAGATGACCACATAATTTTATACTTAATTTTGTTAATGATGTATGTTTCACATTGATTGATCTGCAGATAATGAAACATCCTTGCATCCCTGAAACAAATCCTATTTCATTATGGTGTATGATCTTTTTAATCTATTGCTGGATTCGATGTACTAATATTTTGTTGAGGATTTTTGCAAGTATGTGCATCAGGGATATTGGCCAGTAATCTTCCTTTCTTGAAATGTCCTTGTCTGGCTTTGGTACCAGGGTAACGCTGGCCTCATAAAACGAGTATGGAAATGTTCCCTCTTCTATTTTGTGGAAGAATTTGAAAAGGATTGTTCCCAATTCTTCTTTAAATGTTTGACAGAATTCACTAGTGAAGACATCTGGTCCTGGACTTTTCTTTGTTGCCAGGTTTTTGATTGATAATTGAATCACCTTACAGGTAATTTGTTAAGATTTTCTATTTCTCCATGATTCAGTCCTAGTAGGTATGTTTCTAAGAACGTTTCCATTTCGTCTAGGTTGTCCAATTTGTTGGCACATTTTCATAGTCGTCTCCTACAATCTTTTCTACTTCTGTGATATCCATTGTACTGTCTCCTCTTTCATTTATAAATTTATTTATTTAAGTCCTCTCTCTTTGTTTCTTGGTAAATCTAGCTAAAGGTTTCTCTATCTTGTTTATCTTTTCAAAAATCTTACTCAGCATCACTGATCTTTCCTAGTATCTTTTTATTTTCTATTTCATTTATTTCTGCTCTGATCTTTGTTACTTTCTTCCTTCTACCAACTTTGGACTTAGTTTGTTCTTCTTTTTGCTAGTTCCTTGAGGTGTAAGGTTAGGTTCTTTATTTGAGATCTCTGTTTTCTCAACATAGATGTTTAGCACTATGAATTTCCCTCTTAGAACTGCTTTTGCTGCATCCCATAAGTTTAGTATGCTGTATTTCCATTTTCCTTTATCTCAGGATACTTTTGATTTGTCTTTTGGTTTCTTCTTTAACTCATTGGTTGTTCAGTAGCATGTTGTTTAATCTCCACATATTTGTTTCCCAGTTTTCTTCTTGTCATTAATTTCTGGTTTCACATCATTGTGGTCAAAACAGATGTTTGATATGATTTCAAGCTTCTTAAATTTATTAAGACTTGTTTTGTGGACTAACACATGATCTGCCCTGGAGAATATTCAATGTGCTCTTGAGAATATTCCATCTTCTGATGGATGGAATGTTCTCTAAATGTCTAAGTCCTTGTGATTTAATGTGTAGTTTAAATCCAATATTTATTGATTTTCTGTCTTGGTTATCTATTCATTGTTGGAAGCAGCATCTTGAAATCCCCTACTATTATTGTATTGCTGTCTATTTCTCCCTTCAGATCTGTTAATATATGCTTTATATATTTAGGTGCTCCTATGTTGGATGCATATCTCATATATTCTTCCTAATGCTTTGAAATAGTCCCATTTTCAGATAAGAAAATTGAGGCACAAAGAAAATAAATATCATTTCAAAGCTCACTCAGCTGGGCCATAATGGAGCCAGGACAACACTCCTAACCACTGAGAAACAGCAAAGCAGCCATGACATCCAGAAATTGGCCTGAAACTCACAGCTAGGACATGACATTCTCCTGTTGGTATAAACAATCTCAAAGGAAACCAACATCAGCCAAGGCCACTGTGATTGTAACAAAGTGAGACAAAAACAAAGACCATCTCATAATCTTGTCTAAGCACTCACACAAAGTCACAATGCATATGACGAAAATACCAAGCATCTCCCTCTCCCAACTTATATGAGTGATACTTGCCTCTTTACCAATTATAGCTTTAAATCCACTCTTATCTGCCTTTCTTCTAGATAAGATGTACTTAGGTACCAAACATAGAAGGACTCCTGTTTCTTGATAGATCCCAACCCAGAATGAATCCCTGGATTTCTGTACCCTTCTGAAAATCACTCAACCATAACCCAAATCCAATGAGTCCTTTCTAACACCCTCTTACTGAGATGTCCCCTTATTGCCCATACATGGATTTTCCCTCACTGCAATGAGCAATAAATCCAACTTTTCCAATTGCAAATGTATCTTTACCCAAGGATACTGGCGCCACAATGCTGTATTACCTCTAATCATGATTTTTCCATGCTGAAAAGCCTTTTGGTGGCTACAAATTCCCTACATGGTAAAACCGAAACTCATTAGGAGGAAAACCCAGTCCTCCATGTTCTATCCATGCCTCCTTCTTCTTCTTCAGCCTCACTTCTACCACATCCTTCCCTCTGCTACCCTACCCCTGCCGTCTGCCTTGATGTCTGACTACAGCAACATTCCCAAGTATTCCACACCTTTACACCTGCCACTGTTCTGTCCGGCATGCTCTCTGCCTACTCCATCCTACAACTCCCTCCCCTTCTGCACTCTGGGGGCTGCCACTGGCATTCCCTCTCCATGGACCTAAAGCTCCCATACATCTCTTACAATTTTTCTCCACCATGTTACAACTTTCATTTAATTGTCTGCTTTGCCCACTTGCAGCTCCAGCCTTCACCAGAATACAAGCTCCAGGCATGCAAGTATCATGCCTACATAACTCATAAGGGAATACAGTAGAAAAAACATGATGAAGCAGCCTAAATTCACAGTTCCATGACTGAGAAGCTATATAAAAACAGACAACTAACTTAAACTTTCTAAGACCAGTCTCCTCATCTATAAAAAAATGTAATTATAATATACTGTATAGTTTCTGTAAGAATTAAAAGTACCTGGTATAGTGTCTGATACTCAGTATACATTTAATGAGTTTAATGGTACACAGCGTGACAAAATACACGTAACTCTTATTTTGACATGCATCATGTCCAAACATCTCTATTTTTAAAAGTTGCTATATCCTACTTTCTCAGGAATTTGAGTTTATATTAAATGCTATCTTATATGAGCTACCACGAGATAACCATGTACCTTATATATCAGAACACATTTCTCTGAATGATTATTCAGTTACAAACTTCAGACCAAGGACAGGCTACAAAGTTACTTAATCCATGCACTTTTATCTTTAAACACACAAATAAATTGTGGTACATTCATATGACGGAATTTTTGCCACATGCACCAACATGAATGAATTTTACAGACACGTCAGTGAGTGAAAGTCAGGAATAAAAGAGCATGTATGGATATTCCATTTACACAAGGTTAGGAAGCACACAAAAACACGTGTATGGAGTTAGAAGTCAGGATAGCACTTTCCTGTGGGAAAGAGGGTGGTTGGTGACTGAGAGGAAGCCTGAGGGGGCCTTCATGGGTGTTGATGATGCTCCACTTCTTGATCTGGGTGGTAGTTACAAGGGTATTTTCACCTGTAAAAATTCATTGAGACCAGTACATGATTTGACCACTTTCCTGTAAATGTATTATACTTCAATAAAAATGTCTATTAGTAAAAAGAATGGTAACCCTAAGTGTGAAACCTACTCCATGTTAGCTGCCAGACTCTCAGCAATCCCTGTTCTACAGGGAATGTGCTTGTTTTAAGATAAGAAGGGTGTGGCAGTGTAACTGCCTCAAAGTCAGTCACAGAACAACTCCATGACTCAGAACTGAAACCTGTGAGCACTGATTTTCTTGCCCGGACTCTTGATGGATGTGTGTATAATGCTATTCCAAGCAAATATATCAGTGTCTTCTCAAGGAAAAAGTCCCCTGGATCTGTGCATTCAGAAGCTACAATAAAATATTCTTGATGAAAAGTTGCTCTTTGGCCATATCCCAGCTATTATGCTGGCTGCTGGCAGAACATCTTCTGAATCTGTGAAAATTTGCAAGTCAAGGCCAGGCCTCAATCCGCAGCTGGTGCAACACATTTCTGTTTGAAATGAAATTTAGTTGCATTCTTTTTTCCCCAGCTAAATTACACATAAAGGAGGAAAAAAAAAAATCATTACATAGCCATTTAAAGTAACTATATTTCCAAGGCCACACAGTGCAATTAAAATGCTGCAGAAAGTCAGGCTTCATGCAATAATGCTGCATCCCCACCTCTCCTCTTCCATCAGTGCTGAGAGGCCGGGTAGAGGAAGCCAAGGTGAGAGGGCACCAGGCCATCCTCTCTAACTGGAGGACAAGGCCAAACCACGAGGAGGGCAGGCCCCCAGCAGCTGCAGACATGAGCCCCAGGGTTGCCAGGCCGCTGTCCAGCAGCTCAGCAGATGTGCCTCTGAAAGGCCTTGATTTGCAGATCAGCCCCTCAGGTACAGACGGCAAATGCACACTGTAATTTTACAGCGATGAGTGCTAATATCCTGCAGCACTTTCCTGTTGTAAGTATTTAGATGGCAGTAAGGCTGGGGCTATGCATAACTAGATGCTGATTAAAAATGCACAAGAAATCATGAGTTATGGCACAGATGGTTGCTTGAAAGATCTAAAGTATATACGGTCTTTACAAAATCTAAACTACTTGTTCCATAAAAGATTGCCACCTTGAGGAACTTGTGTAAGACTTATCAGTTTGTTCATTTTTTTCTTAGAAAACTAATAGAAAGCAATCCATAAATATCACTTTGAAATACTTCCTAATCTCACCAAAGGCTAAGGTAAAAGTTTATCTTCTTCACACAGATTATGCAAATGAAGGACCTTAAGACAGGTAACTGAGAAAACTTTCAAACAAGTCAACTTTTAAAAAAACATAAAAAGACACAGTTTTCTTTTAAATGGAACACAAAAAATTCTTTTAAAAAGCTAAGGGTAAAAATATTCTAAATAAACTATAAGACACTACCCTAATATAAATTATACAGATTTACCCACCAAACAATGTATTCTTAACTAGGTTGCACCAAGTTAACTTGATCAATTTGCAATGAAAGCATGAATTATACTAACAGGTATTTGTGGTTCAGTGAGTGTAAATTTGCCATCCAATTGTCTGAACACTAGTCCTGAATGTAATGTTTAAAATTGTCTAAGTTTAACCACACTTTAAACCCCAGTTCCCAATTCCAGTATTTAATCAGTGCAGCTGAGTCTGAAAAAAAAAGATATAATACCAAAAGTAAAACAAGATTGTAGTCACCCAGGCACCTTACTTTTTAAAATGCTGAAATGTTTTCATGCACTTGTTACAATTCAGACATAAATTTCACCTGCAACTCCTTTGCAGGGCCAAAGGGTCAAACTCCACAGAACTATCATTTTTCCTTCACTGACATTCATTTGAAACAGTAGCAACTTTACGCAAATAAAATTAATTTCATATTCAGGTACTGAGTCTACATTAAATGCTGCCATAGTGGGTTATGTTTTTTATAAGGCAAATATTGTATATGAACGATTGATTCCCAGTGCATTTAATTTGCAAAATCAACAAGAAATCAGAAAACAGATTGCAAGTTTGCAATTTATAAGGTGTTTTGTTCCTGAATTTTTCCCTTTTTTAAAGAAAGGCCTAGATCTCTGGTCTTTCACATTCAGCTCACATGTGATAAAATAGGCTTTTGCCAAAAACTGCAATAGGTCTGAAGTTTTATCTTTCTTGCAAACTGACAGTTTGGCAAAGACATGAGATCCCCAAGTCAGAGGCAAAGGACTTTATTACCTCCAGAGGAGCAGAGAGCATGAGTCTCGTGTACACGTGTTCCACATGCCTCCAAGTCCAACATGGATGACACGGAGCGGCCAAGATTGATTCTGCACACACAGTGGGTCTGTGTCACAGCTGAAGAAGCCCAAGCTTTGGAAACCCCAGTCTTATAAAGAGAACTGCAGGCAAATCTGCCTGACCTTCGTTCCTGAGGGACAGGAAGCAAATCTGCCCTCCTCCCCGGAAGGAGACACTATCTCTGGCTTCCGAAGCCGTTTGCCGGGCAAACACCCTTGAGAAGAGAGTCCAGAACAAAAGCTGTCAGAAGACACGCAGGAACACCATGCGGAATCGTCCCCCCACAACTTTGTGCTGGATGCTTCAAACTTCCCTCAAATTATTTCTTCCAAACATTTCCACACCTTCTCTAAAGATAAAGTTTGTAATAGTTTTATGAGAAAATGTTTACAATGATAAAACCATGTGGAGTTGGGTGTTGACCAACAGAAAGAAAAATGCTTCCCTTTCGACAGTAGGATTAATTTCAGTACGATGCATACATTTTGGGCCATATCTTACACTACCACAGTCATATCTTATTTGCATAAAACAACCTTTTAAAAACACTCATTTGACCATTTAACTAGTATTACAAATATTTTGCATATTTTAATTTAAATAGAAGAAAGTCAAAAGAAAAGGGAAAAATGCAGAGATGATACAAAAGCCTGTACTAATATTTCGTCTATCAGGTGCTCTATAATATCAAAAAAAATCCATAGAAATTTTTAAAAATCAGTCAATATTCTAGAAGTAGCCAAATATTTTGGTTTTCAGAAAAGAGCAGCAAAATTATCTGCTTACCTGACCTAGTTTTTGAAATAAAATATTGCCCAAAATTATGAAATCATAAAACTCAATAGCTAGGAAGAGTTTCAATGTTTCTAATCTAATCAAATATAGACTAAATAAAGGCTTATATCACAAAAGCAAAAATATTTCAAATGGTTAAAAAGGAAGGAAGGAAGAAAGGAAGGAAAGGAAGGATAAGACTCCTTTAAAAAAATTTCAGAAGAGTTTTGCTTCAAGACCCTCAAAAACTAGATACAGATTCATCATGTATATCCACAGAGACGGAAAAAGAAAGAAGGAAGAAGAGGAATAGCAGAAGTATAGGCTGCTATTTTATTACTCATTCAGATTCCCGGACCAAATATTTTCTCATTACCCTAGGAAGTTGATGTTTATCTCATATTTTTAAAGTGGCTTAACCTTAAAAAGTTTACAGAATTATAGCCTTCATGAAATTTTACTAAGGTTTGAGAGGATAATATAGCCCACTGAAATCTGGTGCACTTGTGGCCTGCCGGAAAGTGTGTTTGTCTACTCTGCAAGCAGAGTAACGGGAAACAGTCATAGACTACCAGTATTACCTTTTTAACACCCACCACATTGTTACATAACAACCAAAGTATCATTTGTTGTGTTATTTATTTTTTTATTATTTTTAAAACAATGGCTGAGTGCTCTTGGATCATAATTAATAGCAGGCTGCAGAAGGTCTGGTCATTACTTTACAGGAAATGTCTGACCTAAGGTCATCATATTTATTATAAGTCATTCTAACCTCCTAAATATAGAAAATAAAAAGCAATTCCTGTTATTTGTTGAACAAGTGTACATAATCCTAAAGCTGATGCTCTGTGAACAATGTCAATACATTTAGCCCGTAGATAAATGGGGCATAAGGGATGACACTTTGAAAGGTCATCAAATAAGCAGCAATATGGACAATCGGCGGGTGAGGGACACTGGCCTTGGCTTTTGAGGCAGACCTAGTTTTACTAGCTGTGTGACCCTGGACAAGCTCCCTTTCAGTTTACTTATCTGTAAAATGGTGATAGCAACACCTCCTTCTCAGGGGTTTTGTGAGGATTAAGTAAGATGTATTTAAAGTGTCTATCACACATGTGGCGGAAACTCAACAAATGCTGGTTCACTTTGCTTCCCCGTCTATCAACATCTATGCTAATGCTACAATCTTTGAACTTTGAAATCTGTATAATAGTCCTAATGAAGACAATAGAAAAACAAAAGAATTGTAAGAAAAGAAGACTTTCTCGAAGGAAGGTACTAAATGATTTGAAGTTATCACAGCAGACAGTTAAATAATGAGTTTCATTCTCTCCCATATGTTATGGGAAGCATTTATATTGCCTCTCAGTTGACCATTTTGCAGTCAATTTAGTTTTCTCTAGCTGTCTTACTGGACGTCTACCAAAATGTACTGACTCAACTATGGCACTCCAAACTGGCCAGTGTAACGGACAAAACAGGATTAATTCTATTATTATCATTATCATACAGATTAACTGAGTTTCTCTCTGGCTGTAGGTAAAGCAATTTAGTTAGTGGTCCATTAAAGTATCATTCATTTAATGAAGAGTCAACAATATTCATTTGAGTGGCAAGAGAAAGACAGCCTCTTCTTTTCCCTGGATTTTCAGCCATGTTAACGTGCTGACTCCATCTATGACAAATGCCCATGAGTCCTAGGTGCTGTACGTGATAAAGGAAGCCTGCGTCTGTGGACTCATTAGCACTGTCTTCATTCAACTACCCACAGCCAGCTCCATGGACACATACATTCACACACAGGCACAGAGGAGGAATAAATTAGAGTGTAATTAATAATGAAGTCCGGTAGGCGGTTTCCAGAACCTATTTTTAAAACAGCTAATTGGTAAAAATGACATTCTGAAAAAGACAAAATAATTGGAAAAGAAAAGATATCAGTGACTCCCAGGAGCTGGAGCTTGGGGGAAGGACTGACCACAAGGAGGTAGAAAGGAACTTTGGGGGGTGATGGAAATGCTCAATATCTCTTTTGTGGTGGTGGTTGTCAAAAATCCATGGAATTATACACCTAAAAAGGGCAAATATTACTGTTTATAACTAATAGACCAATAAACCTGACTTTAATAAAAGCCAGCTAGTTGGAAAAGGGAAAAGAAAGTAGAGGAACCCTTAGTGACAACAAATGCTACAGCTTATCCTCCAATAATGGTCCATGAAGATAAAATGCAGAGTTGTCACAAGTCTTTAAAATAACTTACAACATTTTGCACATGAACAAATTCTTGGACTCGATACCATTAGAGGTCAGAATCAACTGAAATTGGTATTGATTAGGTACTGTCAAATGTCCACTCCAGGTGCTAAGGCCAAGGAAGGAGGCAGGACCCACGAGGGAAGCAAAGCCTCATTTTAATTAGGAATTTAAATGCCTGCCTTTTCTCCAACAGAGTTTTCTTTAGCGCTACAGGGTAAAAGTATAACTATCAAATATATAATTAAAGTTATTATAATTAAAACCCGCAGAACATTTCCAATTCCCAATGCTGCTCTACACTTATGTAAACATTTCCTATTTTGAAGCCTTTTCACATTCATTACTTTATATAATTCCGGTGTAACTGGACACACAATTAATGCAATATATTATGTGAGAATACCACAACTTCTTTATTTTGTCTAGTATTTCAGAGTTAGAGACACTTCTGTGTACATTATCTCCGTCAATTGTCACTAAAGCACATGCAGTGAAGCTTATTAAAATGGTTTCACAAAAGAGCTAAGTGAAAAGCAGCCAGCAATGGTCGGATGGTTTGCCCATAGTCTCAGATCTAAGACTGAATTTTGACAAGGGACTTGAACTCAGATTTTCTGACTCCCAATAGGAATAGCTAGACTTACCTATTGGCACATATTAAAGCACTTAATTTGCACAACAACACTATGAATTGAATACTGTAAATGTCGCCCTCCAAAAAGTGAGGAAACTGAGATAGAGAGGTTGAGTAACTTGTCCGTGGTCACACAGCTAGAAAATTGAGGAACCAAACTTCAAACACAGGTAATAAGGCTCCAGATTCCACGGTCCAAGACCAAGGAATATTACGTGTCACAGCATCTTCTATTCTTCCTGCATTGGGCATAAGTTCCACTCTAACTAATGTACACTCTATTCTAGTTTATTTTAATGGAAAAAATTAAATTAACAAGTAACAAATTAGAATGATCAGTGTTTCACTTCTTTTTTTACGGGGCTTCAGATCTGACAGAGAAAATGAAATGTTTTTCACCCCATCCTGCCTCCTGACTTTGACTGGTTTCCTAATCTGTTTAAACTCCATGGTGCTTAGCATCAAGGACTCTATTGTAAGCATTCGACTTCCCGGTTTCCCTGTCCTTCCACTATACGCTTCTCCTCAATTTTGAAAAACCCCATCTTCCACTTGTTGCTGCTACAAACAGCAACTGAGAAAGAAATCACCACGAGATTGGTTTCACCGTGAAGTCTTGACCTCCAGTGTCAAGTAGGGCATTAGAGCCGCTCAGTAATCTGTCACACGAGGCAACTGCCTCTCCCAACTCCCGCAGCCACTGCTCCAAAGTCTCATTATTTCCCTCAGGCACGTTCTCTCCTCTCTTCACCATCTCTCTCAGCACGTGAACTTTTCTGGCACTTGACTAAAGAAATTGAACCATCAAGTACGAACTCTTCAACTCTCCAAGTATGGTAATATACCTGTTATCTGCTTCACCTCACACCACTTTTTTTTTTTTTTGCTAACAAATTCTCCCTAAACAAACATCTGTTGCCAATTTTCCTCCTTTTTCACTTGAGGAAGATGAGCCCTGAGCTAACATCTGTGTCAATCTTCCTCCATTTTGTATGTGGGTCACCACAATGGCACAGCTGATGAGTGGTGTAGGTATGCACCTGGGATCTGAACCCACAAACCAGGGCTGCTGAAACAGAGTGCACTGAACTTAACCACTACACCACCAGGTGGGCTCCACTTTACCTCCACTTTTTGGGAAAAAGTTCCTCATGTTTTCAGTTACTCCCCCAATTATGTGTTTACCCCAGCCCCTCTCATCATCTTTGGGACCTCTGTCATCACTGATCTCCAGTGTCTCCAGTACCTTTAAAATCTCCCTCTCCTCTGCTTTTTCCATTCAGCACATAAACATGCTAACGTCTTTTTTATTTTTAAAAATTCCTCCCTTGCTTTGTGTCTGACTACCTCTCTCAGACTTCCTCTTCACAAACGCCTGGAAGGAGGGGATGTTTGCTGTCTCCTCTTCTTCTCAACCCAGTGTCAAATGTCTTCTACCTGGAAAAGGACTTTGCAAAGGCTTGGAAACGTGAGCTCAGTGTCGTAGCTGACTGGGGTGGGAGGTAGAGGGAGGGCATGAGGAAACTGTGGGGGCAATGGAAGCAACCTGTATCTTCATTGTGATAGTTTCACATCTGTCAAAACCCAGTGAATTATACACTTTAAAAGGGTGCCATTTATCATACATAAATTATACTTCAATAAAGTTGACAAAAAAATAAACTCAGTGTGACAAGAGTTCTAATGTTAAAAAAAGAGCCAAGAAAAGAGCTAAAAGGAAGTGGGCTAGAGTTATCAAATGGTAAAATATGATAAAGTATACAACAAGACACTAAATAGAGATGTGAGTTTCCTCTCAATCAAGTCAGAAAGGGAATAATACTGAATTACAGAAACTTCTTCATGGTACTAGAGTTCAATGAGGAATGTATCACCTAGACACTATAGATGAGATTTTATGTAACATAACTGCTTCAAAACATATAGAAATATCACTTAATTAAACATTTTATGTATTAGCTATTTTTAAAAAATGAAGGCATAACATTAAATTATTACTCAAAGAAAACACTTCCACATTTGCTGATCTATCCTGGACTGGGCTTGTTACTTTCTGACAACACATTTTCAGGGACAGACAGAAAAGTCATCTTCCACATGCCAGGTCCTTTATATATGAAATCTCATTTCATATGACATGCATAATAAAAGCTTGTTAGATGAAGGGAAATTACTTATTCAAAGTGGTTAAATAACACAGCTAGTATGTAGTAGAACCAGAATCAGTTCCAGAATCTGCCAAGCTTTAAAATCCTTCCTCTATGCTGTACACATCCACTCAGCTTAAGGAATGACTGTCAACATGCCCATTAAACAACCTCTTTCAGATAGCAACTGTCTGAAGGAGTCACTGGCAAATGCTGGGTCACAGGCAGCATGTCCTCATGTTCCCTGACATGTGCATGGAGCACCAGTAGTCTCCAGAACAGGAGGAGAAATAAATGTGCTCTAGCCACCAAAAAATGTGGGAGTCAGACTTGCCCTGCTCGGAGAACCCACTTGTATTCTCTCCCAGTCCTCCCAAATGATGTGAACCAGAGGAGGAGCCCCAAGAAAGTGAAAAACACACAATCGGCCTTGGTTCTACTGAAGCCTTCAGGCAGTTCCTGGCTGGATCCCAAGACTTAGACACCATAGAATATGGAAGAGACGGGCATGACAAAAAGAGCACATTGACCATAAAGCATTTGATTTTCAATAAAAACTACATTTTTTATAGGTGCACATAAAATGCGTTAGCTGCGAAATTCATTCTCAAAACCTCAATTAATTAACTTGTTGGGTGGAGTTATTTAGTATTATCCATTTAGAGAATGAGATTTCAATATTAGTTTGAGTTGAGCAGATTCAGAACTGTTCTCTCCGATGACAATGAGCGACTAACTCAGCTGTTCCCTGTGTATCGCAGAAATTCTACGCATCTTCTCAGCATAAAACAGAGAGCATCCCTCGAATGCTGCCACTTTCTCACAATTCTATCCAAGGTACCACGAACCCCGGCAACTCTACCTTTAAAATATGCTCCAAGTCCCACCACTTTCCTTCCCTCCACTCCACGCACCTTGCAGTCACCACTTTGGACAGTCTCTGTGTCTATCCTCACCCTACTATAGATATTCCCGTACTGCAGCCAGAGGGACCCTTTTGAAATGTAAGTCTGATATGCCATTCTCCTGCTTGAAACCTCCCAAGGCTGACCTTTGCACTCAGACTGAAAGCACAAGTCTCTGTAATCACCCACAAGATCCCACCTACATGCACACACACATGCACGCACACAGGTCTGACTTCATCCTCCACCATTCTCTTCACCCCAGTGCTCCTCCTGTAGCACCTGGAACACTACAGGCATTCCTCCACCTCAACACCTCCGTACTGTCTGTTCCCTCGTCCTTGAATCCGCGTTCCCCAGATATCTCAACACAGTCGAATCTTTGCTCCACTGTTCATTTGCAGAGAGGCGTGTCCTCGTCACCCTGCTGTAAAGGACATCACTCTCTTCCTGCTCTGTTTTCATCCTCAGCACATATCACCACCTCACGTTACACATCTCATGTCCTTGTCAACCTCCCCCACTGACAGAGAACATAAGCCGTGTGCAGTTCTGTTTTCTTCACTGCTGTGTCCTCAGCGCCCAGAAGAGGGCCCGGATCATGTGAAAACTCAAGTGAATGTGGTCCATTGAACTTCACTGTGTGACTGAGTGCATGAAATCATGACGTCTACAAGAACGCCATCTTCTTGCTTGCTAGAGCTGAAGTATGTACATTCACTTCCCCTGATACCATTGCCAAGTTGTACAATGGAAATTTTAAATAAATGAGAAATTAGAGCAAAAGTCTGCTATATACGGTTGAGTACTGGAATTGTATTATAAAATGATTCCTACTGTTCTTGAATTAGCAGTGTTAGAATAATGCAGATCTGCAAACAGCATTTTCTAGGCTGTGATTTACAAAGATATTATGCTTAGTCCACAGTTACTTTCTGACATGGAATCAAAAGCTGCTGGGGGAATTGATGAATACTGTCCTTCAGTGTGTTTTCAGTGAGTAAGACACATATGGAAAACATTCATAAGAAATCTTACTTGTTTCTCTTGAAAAGTACTTGATTAAGACGTCTAATCTCCTAATTTTTTTGAGAAGAAAACCAAAAGGGAGTTTCATTTGGATCTCTATCCACCTGCAGAATAGACTCTCAGCCCTGAGGCAGGTGAGGGAAAAGGGGGATGAGAGAACACCCAAAGCACAGGGCCTGGCTCAGGGCTCGCATTGCTCACCAAGTAACCCAGCCAGATGGAGTTATTTGTACAACTGAGATGTCACATGCTAATGGGCTAAAAAGTAATAATAGCTGAGGCAGAGAGAGGCAGAACACCAAGAGAGAAGTCCAGGAGGGTCCTCTAAGATTTGGAGTGGGAGGTGGGGAACAGAGCCATGTTTGAGCGGGAGAAAGGAGTTTTAGGCACAGAGTCAGTGGAACCCATAAAATTACTGGAGAAAATGATCTACTCCTGTCAGACTGCATCTATGTGTTTAAACAGCCATTGCATCCTCAGCAACAAAATCTCATCTCTGCTGGGGTTCTTTGGCCTGGCTTGGGAATGCCCTGCTCCAACGTATCAAACCAGACAGAAATTTCCTTTCCCTAGCTGCAGATACATCCTGATACAAACGTTCTCATATAGTTGGGGTATAATCCTGCTAAAATATTAGCATCTATTACTGAGGAGGAAAATGATTCTTGTAGCCAAAATCCTCCCAGATTCTTAGTCATCATTTGGTGATTAATTAGTTGGCTTGTCATCAGTGGCAATTTATGCATCTATGATTTCATTTGCCAAAATCACAGCATGCACATCAACCGTGTTCCACCCTCTTCCTCAGCAGTGGTCCAGGATGACCGCACCTGCAGCCTTTCAGAGGCATTTAGTAACCTACTTTTGAGGAAGGATAAATCGGTGAAAATGATTTAACCTAATTTGTGGAATAGTATTTATTATTTTCTAATGATCATGTCATATGTCATATTTAAAACCTTGTCAGAGTTGTTTTGTTGTCATTGTTGGGGTTTCGATATTTTTAAATAAAAAAATTTTAAAAGGAACATCAAACGATGTAACACTCATGAAACTATCTCCCAGAATTAAGGGTTTTTATTGTTGTTGAAATTTTATTGGAGTCATTTTTTTTCATTGGGATATTATAATAAAAAAGCCAATCTGAATCTCTCTCTCAGAATATTTATCTAACCACAGGATGAGATGACAGACACGTGGAACAATAAGATTGATTTCTGCTTATTTACAATCCTATACGATTGCTTACAGAAGAACTATATCCCTAAAGAGACAAGCATGCTGTGAATTACTTACTATTTAAAAGGTCAGTCATAGACATGGAAAAATATACTCCTATATTAACAATTTCCTAGAACATCCCTGGTTCAATTATGTGCATAATCTGACTCAGTGATACTAAGAGTCAAAGGAACTCTAAGGAAACAGCCATCTCAGGGATGGACCTAGCTACGAGAAGCTCATTATTAACTGGCCTTTTGATTGCAGACACACTGCTCTGAGACTTCTAAGAGGCTGCTGCTGGACTGTGTCACGTCGAGATGATAAATAAGCTTAACCAGGTATTTCTCTATTTGATTCATGATCTAGCTATCATGGAGAGAGGTTCATATATTTATATAATTCCAAACCTGATTTTCTATGAATCATACTCTGGTAGGATCACTACCACTCCAAAATTCCCTGATATTTATGTATGATCCCTTGGATTATCGGGCACTGTAAACTGACAGTGTGCCCAGTTCACCAGATAGCATCAGGCCCCCTGCAGCCCTCTCACCGTATGGTAACGTTTCTTCCCCCATTAGAACTAAGAAAACAAACTGGACATTAAATTAAAAATATACACTAGTCAAATTCTAATAAAATCTGAAGGACAAAGAACTATTGACATGCCTATTACCAATAAGGGCCAAATATGTGTATATCTAAATCTAAAGAATCTAAAATTGGGCCTATTGAGGTGGGGTAATTAGATTATCTCATGGAAAATGCCTGTAAATACAACCCGTTTAATATTTTAGCTCTAACACCCACCAATGTGATGATGGGACAATGATCAAGTTGTAAGCTCTTTGAGATTCCATTTCCTCATCTATAAAATAAGGACAATGAGGTCAGCAACATCACGTGGTGGCATTTCACTGCTCCTGGCACACATTTAGTGTTCAATAAGTGTCTGATGCTCTCACTGTGTTTTAATGATAATAATCTGTGGCAGAGACTGCTATCTACTGATGTCCAATCCTCTTGTTCTTCAGTCTTAGAACCCTTCATTTTCAACTTGACACATGGCCTTATGGAATAAAGGTTACAATTCCTAACATCCTTTACACCTTGGTATATAGCATGTGAGGAAGTCATGGCCAATGGGAATTTTTTTTAAATACTTAAAAATATGACATCCAAGATATGCCTTTAAAAGGATGGAGCAGAGTCACAAAAGATCATCCCAGATAGAGAAGCATAGGAAGAAAAACTTTCATCCATGCTTGTGATTCAGGAGTGCACATCAGAGCATTTTAATATGCTCTTGAAGCCAAAGCCTTGTGTCTGAAAGTTCAGAGTCAGCAAGTCTAGAGTAGACCCCATAAATGTGAATCTGAAAAACAGTCCCAGGTGATCTGATATGCACATGTAGTTTAAGAACCACTGCTATAGGGCTTCCACTGAGCCTCACACATCTCAAATGTGAAGAGTAAATGAACATCAATCAGACAGCATGGTGGAAACTCTGCAAACGGAACAACACTCAGGCTGTCCCTGAAAGAGCTGGCGATGCCTCACTGCAGAGCACAGTGTAAAAGGTCCTTCTTCTATCTTCCTTCTACATGAAGAGCTCTTTCTTTTAATTATGAAAAGTTTTTTTTCTTAATCCTTCTGTTTCCCATCTAGAACCTCAAAGTCTCTAATGATGTATTCTAGATTTCTTCTAACTGCATTTGTGTGCACGTTTATCTGAAGAAGTAAGTAGACATCAGTGAGTGAAACGAGTCTTGACGAGCCCCCGGTCACCTCTTGAGCACATGCTCCAGGTTGGTGCACAGCTCTTAGTGCAGTCCCCTCCATGTCTTTCAGAGACAGTCATCAACCACGCTGTCATTCTTCTAGAGCCGCAGATCTCAGGCAGGGCTGATTTTGCCAGGGACACATTTGACAACGTCCAGAGACATTTTCAGTCGTATGACTGGAAGTGCTACTGACATCGAGTGGGTAGAGTCCAGGGATGCTGCTAAACATCCTATAATGCACAGGACAAACGCTTATAACAAAGTGCTATCCAATCTAACGTCAACAGTATCAAGGTTGAGAAATTGTTCCAAAGGGTGTTGAAGGAACCCTTCACCCTATAGATCTGGGGTTAGAATGCCCAAAATACACATTCTCTGAGAAGCATCTCACATCTAGCTAGAAAATAAACTCTGTGAAGAGAGAGACCACACCTCCTGTGCACACCCATGTCTGCCCCGCGGACACACGGTCTTCACTTCTGAGAGAAGACACCGTGGGGCAGTGAGGAGCATGGGCTTTGCAGGGAGACCACCTGAGTGCCAGCTCCAGCTCCAGCATTTAACACTGTCACAATGGGCAAGTTATGCCATCTCTCTGGGCCTCTGTTTCCTCATCTATATATAAAAAATACTAAAAATACTGTGATAGAAATTTCCTAACATAATTATTATGAAGATTAAATGAGATAATCCATGTAAAGTTCGTCAATACGCATCTGACACATAATAAATGATTAATAAAATAATGCTATTTTAAAATAAAATGATTTGAGGATGAATGAATGCTCCAATAGCACAGAAAATCTCCTCTTTTCCATCTTTCAACATATATGTCCTTTTCCTCCCCCGACTTTAAGCTACAGCTTGATAACTAGTAGGAAATAACTCTGTGTTTTAATATATGAACATAGATAATAGACACAGATACCTTTGTGTTACTGGTTTAATCTCCATGTCTTCAAAGACCTTTCTCTTCCTGGTTTCTTCTTAGGAGAATTCTCCCATAAACCTAAAAGATTCCATCTTCCCACATATGACAGAAGCACAGAGAAACATCTCTCACACTCATCTCTCTTCCCCTAATAATGAGGCTATAAGTCACCTGCACAATGTTGGTAATCACAGGAAAAATAACACTACAAATTTTTGCAATGCTTTTCATAGTGGCATTATGCTGGGTGTCAAGATGAAATAACAGCACTTCTTGTCTTCCCCTCCCAACAATCCTCCTCGGCCTTTGCAAACTGTCTTTTCTAAGCTGCTCCCACAAAGGCTCCCATTTTACCCCTCTGTGCTCTTTCTCCCCTACCCCACCTAGCCTGCTCACTAGTGAGACATAAATTTTCTCTCGTTGGTATAGCTGCCATGTGCTGAGCGCCTTTATATGTCTGCACTGTGATGGTCACTTCATTTCCATTGTTCCTTTTCAGTTTCTCACAGCATTACCAAGCATACATCATTAGCCCCGTTCTACAGAAGAGACCAGGACTCCAGTTGAGAAACCTGCCCATAGTAAGTGGTGGAAACCAAAATTCAACGCCAATCTGCCAAATACCAGCAGTATTTCCACTATCCTTCTTTTCCCGGCCTGTGTTTGATTCTTCTGTGGCCTCCCAAAACACACACATCATTTAATAGAGTCCCTCCACTCTCAGCTGATTCTTTCATGCAAGACTTTCACTAACTCGCTGTTCACACTGCCCGTCCCCGGGGGAAGGGAAGGTAAAAGCGCTGCCTCCACCGTGAGCCTCTCTTCCATTTCCACAGAGGCCCCTCTGATGGAATTTCTCACTGTCTAACAAATTACTGAAAAAAAATAAATAACAAAAACACTCTCCGATTCAGGCAAAGCAATCCTGTTTCAATTGATTGTTTTTTCCTATCTGAAATGCTGAGAGACACTTCTGCATTAACTCTAGGCATGTGTAGTGATAACCCAACTTTCAGCTTGACTTGCCATTAAAGGACTTACATTTCATCAGAGAGACATATATAATAATTTTGCCATATCGAAAAAAAGAACTCCGTATTTCTTCATTTTCTTCACTGGCATGACAGGAGCATGTAGGGAGTCGGAAGGGAAGAAATAAAAGGAAATACCTCACTCTGACCAATCTCCCACCAGAACCTAGAACTCTATGGAGAAGAGTGAGAGAAAATAAGAGAGTAAGCGAAAGAAGGCAAAGAGAGAAACTTTCAGAAGTAAGGGCATAGACCAATGCACCATCCTCTCAGGCAAGCAACCTGAAACTTGGAGGTTTTCTCTGATTCACTTTTATTCCTTTGCCACCCAAATCAATGCACTCATCAAGACCTATTGGTTTTTCCTTCAAATTATCTTATATCATCCATGCTTTGAATATTTACTGAGTAACTGCTTTGGGCAAGGAATTGTGCTATATACTATGGAGTCTACAGTTATGTTATACATATTATTTCTGTGAGATGCCCAGGATATATATATGTATATATGGGTATATATATGTATACACATATACATATATGTAGTGTATGTGTGTGAGTGAGTATATATATGAGTGTGCTGTTCACTGGCAACAGTTCTTGTCCTCACAGATCCTGTAATCTCATAAGTGAGAAAAGATGTGCAGAAAACAACAAAATAAATTTATTAGGACAATGATCCAAACAGAACAACAATTAAGGGCAATTACAGTTCAAAGAAGGGACAGCATATAGCTGGGGCAAGGTTTTATGGGGGACATGAAACTAAAACTGCCCAGAAGAACAGCTCAGCTCTTCCACTAGGATAATTCTTCCTTGTTACACCAATATTCTTTAAAAAATCAATTCACAAATCAAAGCACAGAATTTCATGGAGTTATGTTTCTACAAAATATTTCATTGCCATGTGAAAAAGACACATAGACAGTGTGTTTGCCTTCAGCAGGTCTAAATCCCCATTACCCATGCTTGATTATGACCTTCTGTTGGGCTTTCAACACTTTAGGCTTTCTTCCTTCCAAATTATTTGGCACACTTCTTCAAGATTAATATTTCTTAAACCTCACTTTTATCATGTCATTCTCTTCTCCTTTGGGGATTCTTATTTCTTTCCATTTCTAATCTAAACTGGTCTTTTTGATCCCATTCTACCTACTTACTTTCACTTCCTGCAACTCTACCTGCGTCTTCTTTGGGATCCAGCCCCCTTGGCTACAAGCTCGGAAGCTCAGCTGCCTGGGTTGGATACTGGCTCTGCCTTGTGAGTCCCGTCACCGCAGCAAGTAGGTGTTCACTCTCTCAGGGTCTCATTTTCCTATCTAGATAATGGGGATGACAGTTCTTGCCTCAAAGCATTAAGTGAAGTATTAAATGAAATGGCACCTAGAACAGTGCTCAGCAGCTAGTAATACACAAGAAATGATACCTACAAATGCATACCTTGTTTTATGGCACTTTGCTTTATTGTGCCTCACAGATACCGGTTTTTTACAAATTGAAGGTTTGTGGCAACCCTGCATTAAGCAAGTCTGTTGGTGCCATTTTTACAACAGCATTTGCTCACTTCATGTCTCTGTGTCATATTTTGGTAATTCTCACAATATCTCAAACATTTCCATTATTATTATGTTTGTCATGGTGATCTGTGATCAGTGGTCTTTGATGCTACTATTATAATTGTTTTGGGGCACCACGAACTGTGACCATATAAGATGGGGAACTTAATCAATAAATGTTGTGTGTTCTGACTGCTCCACTGACCAGTTGTTCCCCCATCTCTCTCCCTCTCCTTGGACCTCCCTATTCCCTGAGACACAACGATATTGAAATTAGTAACCCTACAATGACCTCTAAGTGTTCAAGTGAAAAGAAGAGTTACACGTCTCAATTCAAATCAAAAGCTGGCAATGATTAAGCTTAGTAAGAAAGGTATGTCAGAAGCTGAGGTAGGCTGAAAGCCGGGCCTCTTGTGCCAAACCATTAGCCAAGTTGTGAACGCAAAGGAAAAGTTCTTGAAGGAAATGAAAACTGCTACTCTAATAAACACATTAATGATAAGAAAGTGAAATAGCCTTACTGTTGATGTGGAGAAAGTTCTAGTGGTCTAGACAGACCAAACCAGCCACAACATTCCCTTAAGCCAAAGCCTAATCCAGAGCAAGGTCCTAACTCTCTTCAATCCTGTGAAGGCTGAGAGAGGGGAGGAAGTTGCAGAAGAAAAGTTGGAAGCCAGCAGAGGTCAGTTCATGAGATTTAAGGAAAGAAGCTGTCTCCATAATATAAAAGTGCAAGGCGAAGCAGCAAGTGCTGATGTAGGAGCTGCAGCAAGTTATCCAGAAGATCTAGCTAAGATCATTAATGAAGGTGGCTACACAAGCAACAGATTTTCAATGTAGATAAAACAGCTTTCTATTGGAGAAGTTGCCATCTAGGACTTTCATAGCTAGAGAGGAGAAGTCAGTGCCTGGCTTCAAGGTTTTAAAGGACAGGCTGACTCTCTTGTTAGGGGCTAAGGCAGCTGGTGACGTTAAGTTGAAGCAAATGCTCATTTACCATTCTGAAAATCCTAGAGTCTAAGAATTATGCTAAATCTACTCTGCATGTGCTCTACAAATGGAACAGAAAAACCTGATGACAGCACATTTGTTTACAACATGGTTTACTACATATTTTAAGCCCAATGTTGAGACCTCCTGTTTAGAAAAAAAGATTCCTTTGTTGACCTTAAACAAGTAGACAGCTGGTTATTTCTCCAGCAAGAATGGGTTTACTCAAGATCAGCAAAAAAAAATTTACAATTTGGCTTCTGCAAACATGGCGAGTCACATACAAGTCCCCCAGAGCAAAGTAAGAGAAACTCTTTTATAGAGAGGAACAGGAAGTTGGGAGGGCTATCGTAAACACAGAGTCCAATGTGTAGTGGCTTTTCATTGGCTGAGCTGGGTTTTCTGCTGCTCAAAAAGAGGAAGGCTTTCTTCTTCCTGTTGGGGTCTGCTATCAACGTGGGGTGTGAGAGCTCCCACTTTTGGCCTCCTGACTCCAACTTAGTGAGATTTCTGTTTATTAATTTGATACTTTTGAACTTGGTCACCCAGAGCTCTGATGGAGTAATGTTGTTTTCATGCCTGCTAACACAATGTCCATTCTGAAGCCCGTGGATCAATGAGTAATTTCAACTTTCAATTCTTATTATTTAAGAAATACATTTTGTGGGGGCCAGCCTGGTGGTGCAGAGGGTAAGTTCGCAAATTCTGCTTCAGCATCCTGGGGTTCGCCAGTTCGGATCCAGGGTGCAGACCTAGGAACTGCTGTCGAGCCATGCTGTGGCAAGCTTCCCACATATAAAGAGGAGAAAGATGGGCACAGATGTTAGCTCAGAGCCTGTCTTCCTCAGCAAAAAAAAGGAGGCTTGGTGGCAGATGTTAGCTCAGGGATAATCTTCTTCTTTAAAAAAACATACATTTTGTAAGGCTAGAGCTGCCATAGATAGTGATTCCTCTGCCATGTGGGCAAAGTAAGTTAGAAAACTTCTGGAAAGAATTACCATTCTAGATGCCATTAAGAACATTTGTGACTCATGGGAAGAGGTCAAAATATCAACATTAACAAAATTTGAATGAAGTTGGTTCTAACCCTCATGGATGGACTTTGAGGGGTTCAAGACCTCGTGGAGGAAGGAACTGCAGATGTGGTGGAAACAGCAAGAGAACTAGAATTAGAAGTAGGGCCTGAAGATGTGACAGAATTGCTGCAATCTCATGTCAAAACCGTAATGTATAAGGAGTTGCTTCTCAGGAATGAGCAAAGAAAGTGGTTTCTTGAGATGCACTCTACTCCTGGTGAAGATGCTGTGAAGACTGTTGAAATGAGAACAAAGCATTTAGAATATTACATAACTTTAGTTGATAAAGCAGTAACAGAGTTTGAAAGGACTAACTCCAATTATGAAAGAACCTCTGTAGGTAAAGTTCTATCAAACAGCATCACATGCTACAGAGAAATCATTCATGAAAGGAAGACTCAATCGATGCGGCAAACTTCATTGCTGTCTTATTTTAAGAAATTGCCACAGCCATCCCAACTGTTAGCAACCATCACCCTGATCAATCAGCTGCCATCAACATCCAGGCAAGACTCTCACCAGCAAAAAGATTATGACTCGCCAAAGGCTCAGAGGATGGTTAGCATTTTTTAGTAATAAAGCATTTTTTAATTAAGGTATGTAAATTTTTTAGACATAATGCTATTTCACACTTAATAGACTACAGTAGAGTAATATAGTGTAAACATAACTTTTTATGCACAGGAAAACCAAAAGACTTGTGTGATTCGCTTTACTACGATATTCACTTTATTGCAGTGGTCTGGAACTGAACTCCCAATATCTCCAATTTGTGCCTGTATTTATCTGATGTTTTTGTTTACATGATACACTTCTCCATTTCTTGATTATGTCATTCTGCTTTTCCTTTTAGAAACTATCCCTCCCCAGATTCCATCTGACCCTGGTAGGTGTGCCAATGAAGGAACCCCAGCATCAACATCGTCCCTGGAGATGGGCACTCTATTTAGGCAAAACAAATTGCTCTCTCTCTCCTGGGAATTTGAGGACTGCAGCTAAAACAATCTGATGACAATGCCCCAAAAAGATTGTTAATTGGTATCTGCTGTCTAGATCCTCAAGGCTATCTTCCCAAGACATAGTTGTTTAATTCTTCATTTCTGTGAGCTGTCCAGGATCCTACCATTGATTTCCTCTTTTGCTTAAGTTTTCCTAAGCTGCTTTCAGATATTTGCAACCAACTAACTGATACATTAAACTTCTCACTGTGAAGAAAGTCCCATGGGAATCTGTTCCTTGGATACTCTTTTTCTCACAAAGAAGGCTCTCTAATTTGCCTTCACCTACTCATTTTCACCCATCCCTCAAGATCTAATACTTTTCAATAATTATCTGTGCCCTCATTGATTTCCCTGTCTGTTGTTCTTTGGCATCCAACATACCACTGAATTTACCTTCCCTTTATAAAATAGTGCCGTGGACCATCCAGTGTATGGTCTTATCAACTGGCTCCTAAACCCCTTGGAAACACATCTATACCTTTCACATTGGTTTATTTGTGGTATTTAACACGGAACTAAGCCCAGAGAATTCACCAGATATCTATTAGCTTGCTGCTTAAGGTTCATCAGGAAAGTCTAAAATTTTTCCTCTCCCTGTCACTCAAATTTCTATATCTCTGGAACTTCTTATGAATTCTTCCCAGTCTGTTCTCTCTTTAATCTTCTTAATTATGCCAGAATTTTCCAAACATCTCAGTTCATTCATGAACACAGTTCCCAATATATATTTGTGAATGGATGAAGAAATTGCTTTCTATGGTTTTAAGAAATATGGTAAGAAATAAACAATTTTCAGTGCCAAGTGAACAGTACCTAGGCATAGTGATTGGTTTTAGGCATTCACCAGTTCCTCCGCAAATTAAACCTAATCAGAAAACAGCAGCATCTCACAGATCCAGTGAGTTTCCTTCTTGCCGTCTGGTCTGAAAAGGAAGTCAAGAAACACTAGTAGGTGGCCGTGGCTAAGGACAGACAGTACTATTAGAGCTTTTGATGTCTTCTTCCACTCTGAATATTCAGCTTTATGTATCCAGCTGGATACAAAGGCCTTCCAGGAATAATATTTTATTCTTCAGCAAAGAATTTTCCTCTTTGTTTCCTGAAAGTTCCATCTCCAGAAATATTAACATACTTCAGCCAAATATCCTAGTTAGTCTTTCTGAAATTTGACATCAAATCCTGTAAGAATCATTTGAATTTGAGTAACATCAACATTTAGAATATGATTCTGTTTCATCATTTGTGTTATGTCATGGTTACCTAGAGATTTGTCTCTGGACTACAGCACATTTTGTGCCTGAGACCTGATGCAAAAATTTGGCTATTTTTTCACGTCAGTCGCAAACTAAGCAACTCCACTTCTTGGCCCTACATCTGCTCACTGCCTGTTCCTCGAGCCTCAGCAAAGTTGAGCTACACTGGCACGGCAGCCTTAATCAAACAGAAAAACAGATCCTAGTCCCGTAAATAACAGAGAAAAGGAACTGAGAGTCTTTTGGCAAAAATGATAAGACATTTTGTATCATTCCCATTTTTCTATAGAAAGCTCCTGATATGATTGGAAGCCCTCCCAAGTTCAAATCATTTAATGGTTCCCTTTGCTTAAAGGATAAAATCAAAACTCCTTAACAAGACAAAAAAATCCCTTCAATGATCTGGCCCCTGCATAAGTCTCCAACCTCATCTCTCACCACTTCCCTCCTCAGTACTGCATAGGACTCTACCTCCCTTAGATTATAAAGTTCTTTAAAGTAAAAGTCCTAAAGAACTAGAAGGAAAAAGAAGAGGGAAGATCAAAAAGTAGTAATAATAAATTTGCAGTCAGAGGGAAAGGAAATGGTAAAGAAAGGACAAGCAAACCCTTTCAGATGATCAGATTTTATACGATGATTCTACTTTAGATATGCCAGGATCACAGCTGAGAGACAATTGGGCTGGTGGCCTCCGCTGCAACCACCCAAAATCCTAGCAGGAAGACTAAGGGAACGAGGGCCACAGCCAGAAGCATCGCTCAAGTGGGAAATGGACCCAGCTGTGCACCATGCGATCCATCACACACATCATCGAGGATAAACATACAACAGCCGTGAATACTCTACACTGACTGAACTGTTCTGTTTTACAGGTTTGGTTTTATTTTAAGCTTTTTCCCTTAGCTTTTATCAGCCTCTTCAACATGCATACTCTTAAAACCTCAGGGCAGTTGATAAATTGTAGATTATATAACAAAACCCATTATCAATCATCACTGAATCCACCATCAGTCCAGGCCAGGCACCGGGGGATAAAGATTTGCTGAGGCACACTCCACTATTACACCAACATTCCAACGTTGAATAGGTCTATCAGCTACCCCCTTAACTAATTCTGCCTCCTTGGTCCTCTCCCTCTTCTACTATTAACATGTCCCTCCAGTCTACCATCCCACCCACTATGTGAGTAATCCTTATTATCAACCGCTCTTACCCTTTACACAAACCCTTAATTCCCACTACTTCTGCCCACATTCTCATCCTTTTTTAGATCTGCTCTCATCCACAGAGTCAGAGAGAGGGGTAAGCCCTTGCTAGCTCTTCCACTGTTGCTTTTACACTGCTATTCCTCCACGTCCATGAAAAACTCACCTCTTTTGGAGTTCATGGCTCTCACCAATCCTCTTCCTGGTCTAGCCTCCAGGTGACACACACTTTGAGAGTCTACTCTGGTTTACAGCTTTCTTGTCAACATCTCAAGGATTCCTCTTCAGCGTTTTTGATGTTTGTTCTCATATGGCCTCACAGTTACCTTCTCTCTGCTCAATCCAGGATTCTACCTTCAATCCCCAGCAGCCATCCACTTTGCAATAACAGGCTTAAAATTCCTCTGACTCACCCTGAAATCTGAAACCCTCCTCTCTATCACAGACTATCTTTCCACCTATCCACTGCATCACTCCAGTCCTACTTTTTATTCTCCTGGTGACTTCCATTCTTGGACTCTCTCAATCCACTGTTCATGAGTATCATCCCCATCATGGGTTCACTTGCCTCTCTGGGTACCATGGTCTATGATTTCAACAAAACTTGTATTGTCACTCTACATGTCTTACCCTCCCGACTGCTGGCCACGTGTGCCTTGTCAGTCTCCCAGGCTGAATCTCCCACATCTGCTTTCTCTATTCCTAGTCGTAGGTTCTTAAAACTTACAGAAAGTTCCAGAGAATGCTGAACATTTCCCCTGCAAAGACAAGCCATTAAGCATCAGGTAGCCCTTGGTTACTGTCTGGAAACTTTTTTGTTCTCTTCTTATATATTTAGGCTTTCCTGTAATCTAGAAATTACTTGCAATAGGCTCTGCATAGATGTATTTTCTTATCTCTTCCCTTAACCAGCACTCTTAAATTAAAACATAGTCTATAATCACTATGCATCCATTTCTTCACTCTACACCCATTCCTTAAGAGAACCTATCAGCTCTGTTCCTACCACATTAATTACATTTAAAGAGATTCATCGGTTATATTCTTTTTCTTTTTATGTTCTCAAATTCCTCAACTCCAATAAACTCCTGAGCCTGTTCATGGGAGCGCAGACCTGACTGGGTGACCCAAGCCTGGCTCAGGCCTATATCTCACGCAGCAGAGGTGAGGTGGGCGCCATAATCCCAAGCCCAGCATTCACATGGCAGCAGGTCACCCAGCCAGCCCAGGGCCACCTAGCTGACAAGCCCAGCTACCACCAGCCAATCAACAACACTGAGACTCTGCTTTCCTGATAGAAGACAGACAATCCCCGGTCTTTCAGTGTACAAGAACTGTTCTGTTTCTCCTCCTCTGTACTAGATCCACAAAGCCTGGACTCTGCACTGGATCCCCTCCCTGTGTGGCGATGGAACTTCACCCCTCAGTACTCAATTCTCTTTAACAGCTCTTCACCCACATCTTGCTACACAGTGCCTTGAAAGTGATGATATCTGTAGTGCAACATTTACTATTTATATTTCATGAATTTTCTTGCACTACATTTAACCTAAACAAAAGGTTTTGGAAAGGCCTGACATCGACTTTTTTCTGAAGGGAATTCACTCATTTAGATGTCTAGTGGACTTTCACTGTATACCTCACATTTTCTGCATACAACAGGAACTGCTGGTCTTACAAGGAAGAGCTATACGTGGTAGATGCCTTCAAAGAGGTCACAGTCTAGAGGAACAAAGAGGTCAGCGAGAAAGGACTATGAGCAGGGAGATAGTGACCATGAGAAATGAGTGCACACACTATTCTGAAAACAGAGAGAACGAGGACCACCTCTTCTCAGGCCAGTCAGGAAGCCTCTGCTTATATTCCTAAATAGACTGTAATCCAACTCTTTTGCTACTATTTCTTTTTCTTTCTTTATGGGTCATTATTATATTTGCAATGGAACCTAACCAGAATGTCTAATGACAAAAGGATTCCTATTATTAACATGTATTTAAAAAAAAAACTCTAATATATGCTTAGAGTACATTAACCTACACTCTTCTACTTCTATTGTTAAAATGAGACCAAAATTTTATTTTCAGTAGGAAAGTACACAAAATAATCCCATGTTTAAAGTCTGTGTACACAATATAATCACTAGAACCCTGAACATCAGCAGTTTGCACCCCATGTATGTATGTATGTGTGTCCTTTCCTGGATGTAGGTATATGTACATATACACCACTACTGAAAATTTTGTGCATCCTTCCTATTGTAGTCAGTCCACAAAATAAAGCTAAAAAATACATTTGGAGCACTTGTAGTAGCTGTTTGCCAGGCATCCCTTCTATAGAAACACCTCTTTTTTGCAACATACTCCCATGCACAGGGTAAAGCAGATGCCATGTTCCTATGGTGTGACTCCACATGTGCACTCTCTAGACACAGTGACTGGAGATGATCCCATGACTCAAGCAACGGCAACCAACACTCTCCCTATGAGTTTGGGAATTTATAAAGGTCAATTTTCCTCTTGGGGTCTGTGTGGCAATACGCAAACCCTGGGAACTTTTGGTGGCAATATTCCACCATGTCAATCAAAGAACAGAGGAAGCCTGTCCACAGCGAGAGATTAAAGCAAAGCAGAAGCAGCACTGAAGAGGACGTGCAGTAAGATGCCCAAGCTTCTCATAGTGCTCCCAGCCCCAGGCCCATCCTTGACCTGGGATTCTTTGAGATACCCCACTATCTTTCCAATAAATTACCCTTTTTGCATAAGCTCATATTGACTTTTTGTAACTTGCTAACAAAAGAATCCTGACTAATAAAATTCTATATAATCAGCTATAGTAGGACGAACAGATCACTTGGGCACTGTAGCTTATGCAACCAAGAGATTGGCCAAGGACAAAGAAAACCCTCATTGGTTGTGATAGCCAATTCAGAATACATAATGAATCTGGAGGATAAAACCTACAGAGTTATTATTGCCCTAAAACTTAAAGTCATTCTTGACTCTGTGCTCTTCTGCTTCCCCAAAGTTACTTTTTCCTATCTTTTGCCCCTCACCAAGTCCTATCAATTTTTCCTTTAAATGCTTTTCATGTCTATACCACCCTATCCATTTAAGTTATAACTACTCTAGTTCAGAGTTTCTCAGCAAAACAGACACCCTGCTTCCAGTCTCCACGTGTCCACATATTTCGCTTGCTTTTCTCAGGCAGACTGTAAAAATTATACATATCATTCCTCCAACCTTTAACCTGCCAGTGGCTCTTATTGTTAACTGAACAAAATCTTAAAATTTAGCCAGGCATCAAGGTCTTTCACAATCTAGTTTCCAGCTACCTCTCAAACTTACATATCACCTCTCCCTTCTATGACTTCCAAATATCTCATGAATTTAACTAGCATCATCAGAGTGAGTACAATGTGTCAGGCACTGTGCTTATGATTTTATATACATAATCTCCTGTAATACTTATAATAACTGCGATGGTTTTTGACTGAGTCTGCAAATTCTTTGACACTACTCCCAATGAAAGATGGGATGTATGTCCTCTCCCCTAGAATCTGGGCTCACCTGGGTTTATAACTAATAGAATGCAACAAAAGTGACACTGTTGAACTTCTCAGGGTTGGTCAGAAAGGATACTACAGCCTCTGCCTTGCTAAAAGGAAGAGGGGGAAAAAAGATTGTAACTAATATAATCTAAATACACATTTATAATGGAATGAACAGGCAGCGTCAATCTCCTGGGACCCTCACCTTTGGAGGTCTGAATCACTAGCAACAAGTCTGACAACATTAGGACACCATACTGCAAGGAAGCTCAGGCTGTATGGAGAGACCATCACAGACGCTCCAGATGAGAGTTCCAACTGAGGACCCAGACAACAGCCAATATCAAGTAAAAACACTTAGTAAAGATGCTCCCAGATGATTCTGACCCCCAGCTCTGAAGTCACCCCCAGCCGTCGAGCATCCCCAGCTGAGAGATCATAGAGCAGAGATGAGTCATTCCCTGCTCTGTGCTGTCCATACTCCTGACCCACAGAACCCACGGGGATAAAAAATGGCTATTTTTTTTACTGTTAGTTTTTAGATTGGCTTCTAAGTCAGCAACATTAATTGGAATCAATTTTAGTACCCGTAAGTCAGACACTGCCCTGACAAAAGCCTAAAAACATGTGGTATTGGCTTTAGGACTGGACTATGGACAACAGCTGAAAGGTCTTTGAGGGGTTCCTTTAGCAGAAGCTTTATGGGCCTTAAGGAAGCTGTTGGTGAGGGCTTAAAGGATATTAAGGTAAATGTATTGGAAGCTGAAGGAAAGGGACCTTTGTTATGTGGTGGAAGAAAGTTTGGCAACACTGTTGCCTGTAGTACCCTGAAAACAAAAAATATAACTATTAAACTATATTTTCTAGCTAAGATGATTTCCAGGCAGAACATTGAAAGTGCCACCTGGCTTCTACTCACTGGTCATGAAAACTGCAAAAATGGATAGATAAGCTACAGAACAAATTGTCTACTTTCTAAGCAAAATTTAGAGGAAACAGGAAAGAGCCAGGACTTGCTGGGCTTGAAATTAAAACTCTCTATCCTTCCCAGCCTCTCCAGATGGCAAAAGATTCTCAAAGTAAGAAACAACCTTAGGGAAAAAATCCAGGTCTCCATCAGGAAAACATGGTTTAAAGATGAAGCCGAGGATGTGACTTCAGAAACTCTTAAAGTGACACCCCCACGACCTTTTCAAAGAGACAAACAGTTCTCTGAGGTTCTTCAGCACATGACTCATAAGCCCTCTCTGTTAAATAATAGAGCATCAAAGAATGTTAAGGGCAAACGCCCCAAGGAGGACAAAGACTCATCTTAAAGAGACCTGTAAGCATAGTTTTGTGTAATGGAAGGATATAACTTGATACACAAAAAGCCAACAGAGCTTTGGACCTGTTTGGACTTAAAGCAATAGAGACACTACAAAAGAAAAACAGACCTTTGAAACCCTGAACATTTTACTGATAGGAAGGAAGCTGAGAAGGCTATTCAATTGCAAACACAAACCACTTTTTAATTGGAAAACAAAAGATGCCTTAGAAGGCAAAATTAACAGCCCAAAGGAGGGGCAAGTACTAGCAAGAATGACTCACAGGGAGCAGCACTGAGCCATAATTAAGGAACTTCCAATATGTGCCCAGTTGGATTTCAGAATCGCTATGGGCCAGTCAGTGCTGTATCTTCCCATTTGCTCCATTCTTGAATGAAAAGATCTGCCGCAATAATTATATTCTCATCCAACCACTGTCTGTTGGGAGGGAAGGGGGAATAGAAAATTTGTCTCTTCAGTTAACATATCTTCAAAGAGAGAGAAACCATGCCCAAGAAACCAAACCCAAGTAGTCTCACCTGTACCTGGATCTAACTTAGATGGTTAGATCCTGGACCTGACACTTGAGCCTGATATTGTAATGGAATGAGACCTATTGGTGAGTATATTTTGTACATGGGATCAATGTAAATAATTTGTGGCCAGAGACCAGACTGTATTGATTTTAAAACAAATCCACAAATTCTTTGACACTCCCCATTAAAAGATGGGACTTACGCTCTCTTCTATGAAATCAGGACCATCCTGAGTGACTGACTTATAACCATTAGAATGCAGTAAAAGTGATGCTATGTGACTTCTGAAGATAAGTCTAAAAAGGCCATTCAGCTTCCACTTAGTTCTTTTGGGACACTCACCTTTGAAGCTCTGAACTATCATGTAAGAAGTCCAGCCACCCTGAGGCCACCACGCTTTAAGCAAGCCTAGGCCATGTGGAAAGGCCACATGTAGATGCCATGGCCAGCAGCCTCAGCCGACATCCCACAACACTGACCGAACAAACACCAGACACATTAGTGAAGACAATCCTGATGATTCTGGCCTCCAGCTGTCATGTCAACCCCAACCATCAAGTCTCCCCAGGCCCCCGACGTCACTGAGCAGAGACACAGTGTCCCCACCATGCCCTTTTAAATTCCTAATCCACTAAAACTTTGACCATAATAAAATGGTTGTTTTATGCCACTAAATTCTAGAGTAGTTTGTTATGCCATGAAAGTAGCTAGAACAATATTATAAAGGAAGAATTCCTGTCAGTTTTCAAGTGAGAAAACCAGGACAAAGAGAGGTTAAGTAATTAACCGATGTCACAGAGAAGCAAAGCAAAAATTCTAAAACAGACCTATCTGATTCTAAAATTCATGTTGATAATCATAGTGCTACCCTATCTCCCACAGATATCTCTATCTCTTTGTCTTGTCTTGTTAACTTTTCCCCACCAAGAATGATATGCACACTTCGTCTGCTTCTCTAAGACCAGATCACTGTTTGACGTCATATTAAATCCCATCTGCTCTGTGAAGCACATGCCCAGACTCCAGCCCTTAGCACCATCCGTCTTCTGAACTGTCTCCAACTTACATTCTATGATTTTCATTTGACAATTAGTGAACGGGAGTATCATTAATTCGTGATTAGTAAATTCATTGCTTTTCTGATGCACGTTCCTTGGCTACCCTCTTGAATTATATTCCTAGACAAGGGTTGAAAATACAAGTATCTACAGAATCACAGCAGGTAGTATACAGCAGTGAAGAGAGGTAGGTGCAGAAGAACAGACGTGGTCTGGATCAAGTCACATTGGGAAGCAAATGCCCCATGTAAACGGGTTGGCCACCACCCGGCTCCAGCACACTGATTTTCTTCATAGCGTGTATCACCTCCTGATATATTATACATTTATTTGTTTATTGTCACTCTCTCCTCATTAGAATGTAAGTTTCCTGAGATCAAGAACTCTGTCTGCTTTGTTTACTGCTGTATCACCAGAGCCTAGAACAATACTGAGTCTCAGTCAATAAAAATCTGTTGAAGGAATAAATGAATGAACAAATATTGCCAAGTGGGAATATAAGCTCAATGTCGCAAGATTTTCCAATTTTTCAAGAAAAGCCAAAATAAATAATTTTATGTGCAGTCTCCCAATTTTTAAATGTTGGCAACTAATTAGAAAAATGTTAAGCCATTTTGGGGATGAGTAGATGAAATATGCCTGCAGGCTTGGATTCGATCTGAAAGCTGCATTTGCAATCATTGTACTAGAGGGATCTTAGACATTTTTATCTTTCTAATTTCTCGAGATAGTGCCTTGCAAATTGTAGATAACTTGATAAGCAAATAATGATGATGCTTCAAATATGCACACTTGAGGCACTGCTACAATTCAGCCTTGAATTATTAAGATGCTAAAGTTACTCTCTCGTGTTCCAAAGGAAACTACTTCAGCTTCTGATCCAAAACGGCCACCTGGACATCAGACAACCATTCCACACCCAAGATTCTAAAGCTAAACTTCCACTTCTTCCAGCTCTTAAGCACTCAGAAACTTCCCATGTGCTCTCAGTAATAAAGAGGAAAGGCAGTGAAAAGAAAACAGATTGGATTTCCAAGGGATGACAGGAAAAGAGAACCAAGTTTTAAACCATATTTTCGTAGTTGATAAATAAGGGCACCAATGGCAATTTTGTTTTCCCTTTTACTATTCTTAGCATTTTTAGATTATACAATCTAAAAAGCTATTTCAGTTGACCTTTCAATGTTCTCTGGTAGCATGTTTTATCTTTTCTACATAAAATTTAGTAGGAAGTTTAAAATGTTTACTAATTACTTAGATTCTTAACTCTAATAAAAAATCACATCTAAATAATTAGAGTGTGCCTGGTTTTAAACATGGGTCACTTAGCAACAAGCATAATCGTGTAGGGCTGAGAACACTTTTAAGAGACTTGAAAGAAAACATCCTAGGAAAAAACATTTCCAGGGGACTCTGTGCTACTAGCTGACCCACAACGAATCATCAACTTCTGAAGATGTGAAAGGAAATGAGATGTCTCGGTGTTTCTTTTCTGTGTATGGTCCAATGCACATAGCTTTCAAATGTCCATGAGACATCAACAAGCATCAGAGGAATTCAACATATCAGATGATTGTAAGTCTGAAAGAATAAAATGTCTTCTAGCCCTCTATAGGCACCATTTAGGACATTATTTTAATAATTACGTAGATGAATCCACTATGTGCAGTTCTTCAGTAATGGCATTAGTTTTCTATGCAGGCAGGTTTTATTTTTTAAATAAGTCCCACAGTGATTCAAATTGAAAGTAACAGTGTGAAAAAAGTATTTAGCCAAACCTATTTTGCAAAGTTTAGGTTATTATAGAGCTATGAACTTCCTACAGACTAAGAATACAGATTTCCATTGACTTCTTCTGTTATATTTGAGCAACACTGAATGTGATGGCCGCTGGGTGGGAGAATCATTACCTGGGTTCTCTTACAGACACACAGGCAAGGTGGTGGGTCAGAGCTCCTAGGACACAGGGGGAAAATTCAACATTGGGGGGTCCTTATAGACACACAGGCAAGATGGTGGATCAGAGCTCCTAGGGCACAGGGGAAAGCCCAACATTGGGGATCAGACCAACAAAAGTTTGTCATCCAGCTCTACCACCTGCTGACTTTTTGACCCTGTGAAAGTTACTTATCTCTTTAAACCTCAATTTACTTTACTCATTTGGAAAAATGGAATCACAATACTTTGCTTTAGGGTTGATATGAAAATGAAAATAAATGCATATTTATTGTGTAAGACATTGAAATGAGAAGGAAATTGTTAACTCAGCATGGCCTGACCTAGCCTGATTAATGCCATGCAGTAGCAGAGCACCATGGTGCCATAATGGTAGCTGTCGTAGAGAGTCCAACTGATTCTATTAGAACAGATAGTGAATTCTGCAGGTTTCCTATGTATCGCCCTTCCCTGAGAACATATTTCTGCAGACTGGGGTGTTATGGGCTACAAGAAGCTTTATACCTTACAGAAGTTCTAGCATATTGGCAGAACTTATATACAAAAAAATGTTCACTGAGTATTGTTGTTAATCATTGAAAATCAGAAAAATTAAAATGTTCATCAATAGGAGGGTGACAAATTTTGATATACTCATTCAACCATTCTATTCAGGTAGACCAAGAACATAATTTTAAGCAAAAAATAAAATGAAATAAAAATAAGTTTTAGAATGATATCTATAATGCAAAACCACTTATATAAAACTTTAAAGCCTGACATGTATTGTTAATAGATATATACAGACAATAATTCTGTGATACTATGCATGGAAATGGTAAATGCAAACTTCAGGACAGTGGTCATCTCTAAGGGAGGAGACAAGGCTGTGGGATCAGGGCAGCTGTAGACAGAGGGTTCCAACTCTGTCCAATATGTTGTACACTTTCAAAAATTAAATTAGTCTGAAGCAAAGGCAAAGTGTTCAGATTCTATACAGCTGGCTGGAGTTTATTATTATTTCCACATTTTCTGTATATTTGAATTATTGCACAATAAAAAGAAGCATCTTTCCCAGTCACATAAATAAAGACAAGTAATTTCCCAAAACAAACAACAGCTGTTCCAGAGAAACTCAGGAGATGAAGAGAGACAGGGATAGTGGGGATGAGGAAGGTGCCTCAAGGAATAAGAGGGCTGGGTATAGGAGTCACTCCTGACTTTCTGAAACAAGGAAGATAATTCCCACCACCACCACCACCACCCACCCCTGGGGCTAAGGACAGAATTCAGAAGTTTAAGATATGAAGAGGATAGAAAGGATTCAACATTAATGCAAAAATCAGGTTACTTTACAGAGAGTACATTATCCAAAAACATCATTAAGCTTAAAATACTTACTACAACCCCACTCTTGGTGGTAGTTTCTCTGTATGTGAAGTTGCAAATTGCCCAGGCTAAGTAATATGTGGACATGAGAGGGGTCTGTGAAAAGTGATCCGTAACCCATCCATCTTCTTCAAACACAGACGTTTCCACTGGCATATTGGATAAAGATAGATAGGTTGCTTGATGCTTGATGCTGATTTTGAAAGTAGCCTTGTAGATGGGCTCGTCAAAACAAGGAAATGCCTTTCTGGCATGTGTAGGTGAAAACTGAGTCACACCAAGGAATCTGGAAAGAAGAAAATGACATTCTCAATTACGTTTGTGGCTTGAGTTAAGTTATGACCACTTCACATGCTTCTGCTGATAAAATATTTTTGCCAAATTGCAAGATATTTTTTTTTCTGAACCAAACTTAACTGCATGAAGACCATGAAAGCATAATTCATACATATTTCCCCAACAATAAAAATTCTTCAGGGAAGTTTCATCTCAATTAAAGTAAATTCTCTAAACCCAGAGCAGTATTTTCTAGATAAAACATTAACATTTTATAAGAAAACAATGCATTGGCATCTTGTTGGCAAATATTGGAAAGTAATGGTTCTCCTTTTCGGTGTGCCTCCCTTTCTTCCCCGAGCTGTACAACAAGTAAAGACAGTGAAACCGAAATCCGAAAGCTGTCATCAGATACATGTAGGACACAGACCATCACTGGGAAACATCTGTGCCCTCACATTTCAGCAAGACCTAGCCTGAATTTTGGTAAGAAAAAGCACTTTGAAACTTGACAAAACTTGGTCTGAATTGACAACATTCTTACCCATATCACCTTGGGCAATTTCCATAAGGTGTAGTTGTCCATTGCTTAAAAGAGAAGAATCAAGCCTGAAAAGCTCAGAGGGTAAAAAAGAGGACGTGAAGGACCATCACTGTGAATAGACGAACTGCGCCCAGCAGGCAGTCAACAAACTGCAGCCAGTGAATAAACGACAGCCGCTGATTCACAGCATCGTCAACCTTTCTGGGAGTGTTATCACATATGTTTACATTGAACAATCCAGACACCATTGGTTTTTACTACTCATAATACGTAGTTATTAAATAAATTTTATATGTTAGTATATGTTAGTATAATACATATAAATTAATATACTATGTATGTAGTAAACATGTCCATGTGTGTAGATGTATACATCTATATACGAAATATATCTAATGTCCTCAAGTTTTCAGATCAAGCTGTGAAGTTGCATCTCATTAAACTCTTAGAAGCAACTTCTACGTTCTTTCATGGTTTTTGGTTACAAATGAAAATACTCAAATTAAATACTTTAAGAAGGAGACTCTTAACTTAAAAAAGAGCCCATTATTTATGAAAACATCCATGACAAAAGTTAATTAAACTTTTTAAATAATACTGGTTACAAAATTTGATATAAGGCAAATCACTATCAGACTCTTGGTGAAACATGACTGAATTCTAAAGTAATTTCTTTTCCCCATAAGTAGTTATGACTCCACTCCCCTCTCCACCATCCACAGTGTACATGGTTAATCTAACACAGCACAATTTCCCACTGAGCCCGAACTTGGCCTCAAAATTATTCTCAACACAGCACTTCAGGCAGCTACTTCGGATCAATAAGGGTTGATGTGTATATTGAATCTTATTGGCTATGCCTGGCTCAAAGCATGAGATGTAAATGTTTTTACCATTTAAAAATTTTGAAACCTACATTTATCATTAAGGGCCTACATTTTTAATGCTTAGTTTTGAAATAGAGAAAAATAAGATATTTTTAATATTAATTGTATTCTTACCCTCAGAGAGAGGGTTTTCGAGAGTTATCCTGAACACAGTATGGGGCTGCTACACACCGGGCTTAGGTAAATCACTGAACTGTTTGAGCCTATTTTTTCATTAGTAGAAGGAAAATAATAATGTTTTCTTGGCCTTCCTTACAAAACTGTCAAGATGATAAAATGAGATAATACATGAGAAAGAAGTTTTAACTATACATCTTCAGACAAATATAAGGTTAAAGTAGGAAGCAATCTTAGAAATCTTAGAAACGAATTGTCCAGCTCTCTTCAATTTCTAAAGTGAAAAAGCTTCAGTGAGATTAAGTGATTTCTCCAAAGTTACACAGACTGCTAGTGCAAAGCTGGCTCTAGCAGTCACATTTTCTGTCTGAGTAAAAGGTAATTATATTTCAAAAATAGTAAAATTAATCTGTAGCCATGGTTTATAAACAACGTTTCAATTCAATCGTTGGTAATAAAGGCTCTTCTTTCCAAATTTGCCAGCATCAAGGTAAGATTTTTCCTTATTATTTTCTACTGATAGTAATAGTTTTGCTCAATGAAATGTCAGCACCTTTTAGTTAGAAAACACCCATTCACAGCTTTCTCTTCATGTGCTTTTGTTTTCCATAATGTTCCTGAATCTTATCTTTCAATCTCACTAATTAAAGTGTCTATGATGTTGATATTTCTCTATTGAGGGTATTTAAAAAATATCTACGGGATTTGATACATGAGAAAAAGTGTTTCCTTTTAACTTTCAGGAATCTGAGAGGGGCCGGCCCCGTGGGGAGTGGTTAGGTGGGCGTGCTCCACTTCGGATCCTGGGCCGACCCAGCACTGCTCACCAGGCCATGCTGAGGCGGGGTCCCACGGGGCACAGCCAGGAGAACCTGCAGCTACGTACTGGGGGCCTTGGGGAGAAGAAGAAGAAGAAAAGAGAAAAGATTGGCAACAGATGTTAGCTCAGGTGCCAATCTTTAAGAAGGAAAAAAAAGTCTGAGGACTCCAATTCGTCACTGAACAAATAAATATTGTCTGCTATGTATGAGTACTTCACTATATTAGGTATGTGGTATGATTTTTTAAAAAGACATAACCATTTTTGTCCTTAAGGTCTTTGCAATCTAATTAAAAAGAAAAAATGTACATATACATAAAAAGCAACTAATAGTACTTGGGAAAAGTTCTACGAGAGTTCAACCAGGAGACTGCAATTAGAATGTACTTGTTATTAAGTAAAACTCAAAGGTGTCTTTGGCATTAAGTAATTAATGGGCAGGAATTTATTAGATGTAGAAGATCTAAATAACTCTGGGCTAATAAGATATTAATAAACCAAATATTTATGCAGAAGAATCACATTGTGCAGTGTCTTTTTGCCTTACATAGTAAGTAAATATGTTAGCAAAGCCAGCAATTTAAATCACTGATTCTCAGGGTTGAAAGCAATTATAAAGATCATCTAGTGACTTTTTCTGCAACTCAAATTCTTGATGAATTCATACACACAGTATATATATATATACATATGCACAGAAGCCAACATACATTCTGATAATGTCTAAATGAAGAAACACCAATTTCACAGTCCGGCACCTGAGGACGATTGCAATTGAATTTCAATTCAGTATTCAGGAAGTCAAAAGAAGTCCCTCAGTAAAGAAGAGCAGTTGGACTAGATTACCTTTAAGGCCTTTTCCAAGATTGAGATCCAATAACTGAACAAAAATTAGAAATAAAATATTCCTTGAAATTGATGAGTTTTTGTAAAAAACGTTAAATTACACTGCCACTAAATAGCTTTTAACTACAAGCTCTATAATGCATTTGCTTCTCTTAATCATGCATTTGTGAGTGTTCAATACTAAGGAGAAAAAGATAAATACATATACTTCCTTCCCTCAAGGAGTTTATACTCTAATAAGTGAAATTAAACATATACCTAAACAGATATCATACAAAAATCCACAACTAAAAGGGAAACATACAAAGAAATGACCTTCTCCTAAAGCAGGGCCTCTCAATCTCGGCAAGCCTGACATTTTTAGGTTGGATAGTTATTCACTGTCCGGGTCTGTCCCTTGCACGGGAGGATGTTTAGCAGCATCGCTGGCCTCCACCTCCAGAAGCCAGTAGCACTGCCTCTCCCCAGTTGTGACAACCACAATATCTCCAGACACTGCAAGTGTCCTTTAGGGGGCAAAACTGACCCAGCTGTGAACCACAACCCTTAAGAACTGAAGGAAGGCTTTATGGAGGAGAAAGTAGTGCTTTAAGGGTTGGAGGTAGACGGGGAAGTGAGCAAGTCGACTATGCGTACCACAGAAATAACCCTCTAAAAAAGCTTTGACTCACACATTAAGGTTGTGCCCTGTCTGCTGTCTGACAGATTCTAGTTTCGTCAGATCTCAGTATGGCCAGTCCACTTCCAACACCTCTTTCGCCCTGGACACCCTCCTTTCTAAAAAAGACAGCCAGATTCAGGCTCAGTCCACTCAGCAAGCAACAGTGTCTCTTGGGTTTCAAAAATATAATTTTGTCTTCACTGTATGTATTTTAAGATTGCCTTCAATTGATGGAAATAAGACTTCTTTTCTGCTTACTGTTGTTATTAAACACATCAAAGAGGCCTCTGGAGAAAGTGATCTGGAGCAGATAATAATGAGCTTGGTTTTGAGTAAATTTGAGTTGAATTTGAGGTGGTAGCAGGACACCAAGTGAAAGAAATAAAAAACTTTAATTAAAAATAGAAAACATTTCGGGGCTGGCCCCGTGGCCGAGTGGTTAAGTTCGCATGCTCCGCTGCAGGCGGCCCAGTGTTTCGTTGGTTCGAATCCTGGGCGCGGACATGGCACTGCTCATCAGACCACGCTGAGGCAGCGTCTCACATGCCGCAACTAGAAGGATCCACAACGAAGAATATACAACTATGTACCGGGGGGCTTTGGGGAGAAAAAGGAAAAAATAAAATCTTTAAAAAAAAAATAGAAAACATTTTAATATCAGGTCTGGATATTAAATACATAGGTAAATACAGCAAGAAGTAAAATAAAACAGCAGGAGGCAGAAGGTAACGGGGACAAGCATTTTGCTGTCTGTTTTTCCCCTTCTTTCTTAAACAAAATCATTTTTATCTTTTAATGAATCCCTCTATTACCATAAAAAATTCCACTTTCAAAAGTGACATCCTGGAAGCATCATTCCAAGAATGTCACTTTAGCATAACTAGAAAAATATGAATAATATACATGTATTTTAATTCTCTTCTATCTAAAATAAATTACTTGATTTCTTAACAACTTGTCTATGTGATATTTTGGTTGAGCTAAGAAGGAGAGCTTAAAGCTCTCTGTTGCCTCTGAAGGATATAGAGAATTGATTTCTTCTTATTTCTGTGGAAGTTCACTAGGCAAGCTACTCGTATCAAGTCGTTATGCTAAGATTCAGCAGAAGTAATGCATTAACGTTGGTTGATATTGCCAACAAATTACAGCGTGATACAAAACAATTTCTGTTCCATTATTTTCATTGTCCCTTTTTATAAAGTTAAAATATGCAGAGGAAACAAATATTTGCATAACACTGTTAGTACTCAGATTGATTCATGACTTTTCACTGTGGAACCACCAAAACCAAGAAAATCTCACAAACAGCATGACATATTTGAGAGGTTTCCATCTGGGCCACATCTATGCACCGGACACATAGCACAGTGAAAAGTGCTCTTTAAACTTGTTTCTCTTGCAACGGCAATTTGCCTGGTGTTGCAAGTGTTTCAGATTGGTAATAAAAACTCCCAAGACCTAATGAAAAGTTCCAACGGACCATCTAGTTACTGTTCAACTGTTTGCAGTAAATGGACTCAGTTACAAGGTCATGGAATTGACACATGTCCCATTTAAAGTTAAGGTTGTTAATCAAAATGCAAATTATTACTCAATAACAAAACATTTTAAGCCAAAATGTGTCGTTGTTTAGACTTTATGCTTTTATGTACTTCAATGAGTCATTAAACCTCTGCCATTTCAGAAGTATCCTGCTGAATACTCAGTGCTCTAAGCAAGTGTGTAGTCTATTTTTCAAAAATAACCATTCTAGTAAACTAAAAACACAATGCAGTAATGCCAGCAATATGTATGTAGGAAGTGGTGCATATGTGAATAATCGTGTTATAAAAACAGAGCATAATATTCATAACTGTTTTCCTAATTTATGTACTAAACACTCTTATCAAAAATGATTCCTGAGTACCTGATCACCATTGATGAAGAGTATTATAAATGCACTAAAATTCTTTCCCAGCCCATAACATTAGGTTTTCATAAGAATACATAAAATAGCTCTGAGACTCATTTGTTTAATACTGGAAAGAGGCAAATCGTGACGTAAGTGTTATAAAGTGCTGCTACTGTTAGAGCTCACAGAAAGTCGTGAGAATAGTATCTAATGACTGAGTGCCTTTCCCTCGTACCTGGGATTTTCTATGTGCTGTACTGGCTCCACTCCTGACCCTTCAGTCTCTGGTTTGTGCTGTTCTCACTGCTGACAGAGAGTGCCATTACCAGAGAGCTGTGTGTTCCTTCTGTTCCACATACTCTTCCTGCTCCTTCAGCCCTCTCCATCTCACCGCGTCTGGACCAAGCATGGGGTTTCTCTAGTGATGAAATACCATAGCCTTTCTCCTCTCTCTCTTCTTCATGGTGGAAGGGCTCTCTCCACCACTCTCCCCCATGCCCCTTACCCCCCGTCTGCAATTACCAATTGTCAGACACCATTCTAAGTGCTTTCTTACTTAACTCATGTCATCTTCACAGTCAGCTTATGAAATAGGGTATCATTACCTCCACTTTCCCGATGAGAATGCTAGACCCAGGACAATTAGGAAACTTGACCAAAGCCATAAAGCTAATAAATGGCAAAGTCAGGAAATGAACCCAGACAGTCTGGTCCCAGAGCCCCGAACACAGTTGACACACACACACACTGCTGTGTCCAGCAACATGACTAAAGTGGCCAAACCTACTTTTAAAAGGGAGAAAAAGTAACCAACAGCTGTAATTGTAAAACTTCATTCTTTTACCATCCTCTGATTTTTTTTTTTTTTGAGTTGTGCAGTCATGAGGCAAGATCTGAATAATGAAACTAAAACTTGCCCCCGAAAGTGAACCTAGGTCTGCACTGGGAGGAATCAGTTTGCCCCGTCCCTGTACCACCGCCAGAGCTCCCCAGCCCCGGAGCCCTTGTTTATTCGGAGACCGGCAGGTGCACCTGGAGGCAGGAGGGGTGAGCCCGAGGCCCTTCGCCCCAATTCTGCGCTGCCCAATCCTGCCATTCTTATTCCACCTCACAGCCCCATCGTCACTATCCAGCTGTGCCTGTGTGAATTCTTTCAGGAACTGAAGATGAAGAGGAATATTTTTCATCTTTATATTCTTCCAAATTCTATGTGGTAAAATTCTGTTGGAGACACCATCCACTCTCTGGCGGCAAAAAGCAGGATTGATTGGGACTTTGAAAACCTCTGGAGGAACCCAGCCACTACTGCAAATCTGAAAGGATGTAAAGGATGCACGAATAATTAAAAGGATGATGATGATGATAACAATGATGAGAGTTATCACTGCTGGTAGGCAGGAGGATGGCACGGCGTGACAAGGGATGCCCTTCCTTACAGACTGCAAAACATCTCCGTATGAAAAGTGAACTATTTCTTCCTTGCTCTTTATGTCATTCTTTGAAGTCACACTTAAAAAAATGAATCCTATTCTTGTAGCCCTACGGACCAAATGTCACCGCCCTCAAGCAAACCTAAATTGTTGCCCGGAACTGTTGTCTGAAGCCCATCCACATACACAGGGCAAAAACTGGTTTGAGGAAATAAACATGTTTTGCAAACCAAACAAATACCAGGAAACCAGTCACAGGTCCATCTGTGTTTGAAAGAGATCCAGAGCAGATAACGACTGTTTGAGGGGCTGCTTGGAGTTACTTTGAATAAATAAAAACACAGTCACACTAGTTTAACTCTTTAAAAGGAAGTGTATACTTTATTACTATCCACAGTGATCAAATCAGATGGCACCACGGAAATCACGGCCAGACAAACGCTGACTGTATGGGTTTTCCTCCCTGAATGGGTCATTATTAAACGGTCAAAGCTTTTTTTAAAAAATATTTTCTAGATTTGGTTAGGGGTGGCATTCTGAATTATGACCAAAATGCAGCACTGGACTCCGTTTGGCCATTTGGTCTGTGTGCTGGGCAGGAAAACAGTGAGCTAAGTCCATTAAGGACTCATACAAACAGTTTTCACAGAAACAAACAGTGCTCACAAATTTTTAGTTCACAGCCTTCCATTCATGGACAAAAGGCCATCTACCCCAACTTGTTCACATAAAGATATCTCCTTCCCAGCGTGAATGGGAGAAATGAGGCTGCTTCCAACAGAAAAACAATGTGGTGGTTTTCTTGTTTTTATTAAATATTATGGTTATTAATTCATTCCAGAAAAAGTACAAGGCATCAGACCAGGTACACTAACACCACTAAAGATTAAATGCCCACCCATAAAACCCTCTATGCTCAACACAAGATTTTTGCAAAAGAGTTTTTTTGAGACTCTTTTTGAGAACCACAATGTTACTTTGCCATTTCACTCAGAGATCATGGTTTCTCCTACATAATCCTTGATAGAAAAAGACCTCCTCTTTTCATTCTGTCTTCTGTCACTGTGGCATGTTATAGACCCAACTGAAGTTTGTCAAAGAAAAAGTCTCCCTTTTGAAAGTGAATAAAATGTTCATTTACTTTGGGTAAATTTCCTTTTTCAATCTGACCATCTGAACCTAAATTAAGGTACCCTACTTTGACATGGGTATGCTCACCATCTGGTTACCACAAAGCAGCAATTACTTCTGGTAAATGAACATTTTACCAAGTTCTAAGCAAGCATATTCTACTGTAGGATAGTACGGCATAAATATGCACCCTTTTTTATCTGCTTGCTACACACGTATTTGAGGAAAAAGTGAATATGGACTCTGCCTAATGGAGATAATTTACCACTGTGTGTACATATTTCACATTTAAAAGAATCTATTTATTTTCAACATTCAACAAGTGGTTGTTGAATTTTCCCATCAGCGAAGTGATCAACCAAGAGTAGAGGATTTGCCTCAAGTATAGGAACCTCACGCTTCAATGGGGAGCTTGTCTTCTAACCTTTCCCTGCTGCGGTATGGGAACCACAAGAGGTAAGTCTTCCCTGTAGGACAAAACCAGCCCCCTCCAACACCCAGTGGGCTGTGAAACCGTCCCGGAATCAAAGGTATACAGTACAAGTGAAGCCGAATCTTCCTGCCCTCGCCCAAGTTCTCTCTCCCAGACCTCTGAGGAGTGAGGCAAAGAACCAGATGGACTGAGTATTAATGAGTTGTTTCCACATAGGCTAAGTAAGGTGAACTAAATTGTAGTATTGCTCTTTTAAATATTTCAAGTTGCTCAATGTGACTCCCCCTTGGCAAATTAAATATTTATTTTCATTACAGAATTTATCTGATAATTAAGTTGGCAAAAATTATGACTAACTAAAGACCAAGATATTTAATCATAAATCAAATGAAAACCTAGAGTTTGCATCTGTGTCCTTTTGAAAGCATGTTTTAAAATGTCAACTTACATTTTATCTGGGCAACAAAATCATCACCTATAAAAGTCCAACCCTAACTGAGTTCTTGATATCAGTGTGTTTAAAATTCTCCAAGTAGGCATAGTAACAACAACCACCAAAACAATAATGGTTTAATGTATGTAATGTTGACATAATTGTGAAATGGTTTATTAGATTTCCTCTGCCTTATCAACTCTAGTAGAAACATCCAAGAAATTATCATATTCACTCTGGTATTGAAGGAGGAAAAAAAAGTGGAACAAGGACTTTCCCTAAGATACTATTTGGAAACACCCAATCTGGCATTTCTACTGGGATGCAGAGTTTAGCCACATGTGCACTAGGTTAAACTTTCAACCGAGTTATTTACATCTTTGGGATAAACTGAAGGAGAGAGTTTGAATATAAACATGCACTAGGGGTGCAAGAAATCAGTTATGGGTCAAGCAGAAACATCTGGTCTGTTTAAGATTCCTGTTAATTTGAAAGCACTGACCAAAACAAGCTCAGTTCCACCAAATATATTTTGGCATGCTTCAAAAACCAGGATTTGTTGGAAGTATTTATTTCACCACCACAGGATTTATCAGTAATTATATGCAACTCTCACTACTGACATTTTGACATTACAAGCTTGTTTCTAAACCTAACATTCAAATTTGCTTTCTACGTCTTTCCCCCCATAGAAATGCTCGTGGGCTTAAAAACATACTTTCAATCTGTACACTTTAGAACACATTGGAAGAAGTGATGGAAGGGGGTTTTAAATTATCCACATCTGATGTTAGGAGTTTGAAAGTGAGTAATTTATACATTTACTTACCAGAGGCTTTAAGTATCAGACAAATACTAAAGCACTGGGCAACTTATTTACATGAGGTCACTTCATGGCACTCTATAAATAATGAAACGTTTGTGTTCCCCCATAACACACTGAATTTTCCCCAGCCTCTTATACAATAACAACTTCTTCTGAGAGTTTCTAGACACCACAGGCCCTGGTCCAGGGCTCAGAAAACCAAAGCTGGAGTGGCAGCTCTCCCCGGACCAGCCTGCTGACCTCAGGCAGCTGTGCCCCCTGAGCCCACGTTTTCTGCTGTTGTGAGAACCACTCAGAACAGGGCAGGCTCTGCCAGTGGCATCATCACTCACCTCTGACCTGCTCTGCTTCAAAGGTTGTTGATTTCATTTTCACGTTCATTTTAGTTGTTCGCCGGCCCTACAGTCACTTAATTAACCGAAGTTAGGGCCAAAAGCAAGAATCACTTCTTTATTCATTCACCAATATGCTTGAGGGCTTACTATCTCTGGGAATTCCCAACAGCTAAAGTTTATGGTGGACCGTCTGTATGCCAGGTTTAGGGGTAACTGCTTGTCAATGCATTAACTCAGGGACCCCCACGACGATTCTAGGAGGGTAGGATTATTATTATCATGCCCAAGGCCAGGCTCTGGAGCCAAAGCACCCAGGTCTGATCCCTGCTTTCTGGGCTCACTCTGAGACAAGTCACTGGACTTCAGCTGCCTCCGAGCCCCGGCTGTTGAACAGGGAGTGCTGATACACCTACACCACAAGGCTCCTGTGAGATCCGGTTAATCTATGCTGCTCAATAAGCCCTGGAGGTAGTCATTGGCAGGACTTGGTGACTTGGATTAACCAGCTTCCTCAAGGTTCACCAGAGCCAGAGTTGTAGCTGGGATTCGAACCCAGTTCTGTTGGACTACGGAGTCTGAGCTCCAAACAAGTGGTGAAAAGCCCCACGGCCTCTCGAAAAAATAAAAATCGAACACTATCCAAATCTGAAAAGCATCAAAGGCGCTCACTGACAAGGTATTTAAGACTGGCCGCCAGCTTTCCTCCTTTCAGCGCGGGAGCCATCTCCGGAAGCAGGAACTCAAGAACAAGCAACTGGAGTCGCCGCGTGAGCAGAGAGCCGGCGTTTCTCGCTGGCTTCGGCCACGGCAGCCGCCACCCCCGCTCCCACTCCCTTAGTCTGTCACCGGACTGGCTCTTACAGCCCCGAATCTCGACTTTCAGTTTTGGAAAACTTTATGCAACCCGAGTCCTTCCTGTGCTGCGTGCCTGCCGGATGCCCGGCGAGGAGGGCGCGAGGAGGGGAGGCGGGAACGTTCCCCGGCCCTACCCTGCGCGGACATCTCACCGGGACGCGCCGCTGCCCTGGCCTCTGGCGCTCACGTATTTTCCCTCGACGGTAATTTGGCAGGCTTTTGATGTCACCCTGGCATTGCTCAGATTACACACTACCCTTTAAAAAGTAAAAAGAGCTGTGCGCCCCGGCTGGCTAAGGAAATTTGACCAGAGGAGGGGGGCTTCCAGACTAGAGGAGGGGGTGGCATTCGTCGTTTGGCACTGGTGAGTTCCTGGAGTTGGCAGCAGTGAGAACCCAAGCATCCTGGAGACCCCGGGGGTCCTGGGTGATAGTCTCACCCCACCTTCGCCTCCTTCCCCCACCCCTCACTTCCCGGTATCAAAAGCCAGCGGGTCCCCGGGGCCGCTGGCGCTCAGGGTTAGAGCAGCCTGGCGGGGTGGGGCCGTGCCGGGACCGCCTCCCTCCTACCTTCTCTCCCCGTGGAGCACGTAGGAGCTGCGGAAGAAGCCCAAGAGCTCGTTCTCGATCAGGGCATTGTAGATGATCTTCAGGTTGTAATTCCTCTGCGCGTCCAGGGTCCTGTTCAGCACCACCACTAAGACCTGGGTTTGCGGGTAGAGGAAAAAGCCGGCCACAGGGACAGCCCCAGCCACCCGGTCCTCGGCCACCTGCACCTTCTCCACCGCCACCCGGGAGGCGTGCAGCACGACGTAGCGGGTGGCATTCCGGCACGCGATCTCCACGTTGACCTCCCCGGAGAAAGTGAAGTTCTCCATGAAGGCAGTGAGCATGAGATTGTAGTGCAGCGGCTTGAGGTAGCCCGAGAGGCGCAGCTGTGTCCACGGCTGCCATTGCTCGCGCTCCTCCTCCGACGGTGGCTGAGCGGACGGGGTTCCAGGGGCGGCCTCCCCCGCCTCGGGCTGCCCGGGGTCCCCGCCGGCGTGGGGGTGGCGCCGGGCCGACCCCGGAAGGCTCTCGTTGCCGCCTCGCGCTGGGAAGCCGGCGGGACCGCCGTCGGCGCCGGGCGCTGCTCTCGCCCCACACTCGTCGAAGCGCAGGCTGAGCAGAATCGCGAGCATGGTGACCGCAAGCAGCGCCACGATGGACACGGCGAAGGCCAGCACGAGCCGCTTGTGCACCGTGATGTGGCGCTCGGTGGTGCAGGGTCGCACCCCCACGGAGTCCGCCCACGGGTCTGAGAGCCCCCTGCCGCCCGCTCGGAGCGCGGCGTCGTTCTCTCCCATCGTGGCCGCGAAGGGTGAGCTGCTCTTCTCAGCCCCCTCCTCCTCCTCCTTCTTCTTCTTCCTCTTCTTTTTCTTCTTCTTCTTTTTCTTCTCCTCCTCTTGCTCCCCCCGCTCGCCGTCCAGGGCCATCACAGTGCCGCCTCCTCCTCCCCCGCCCCCTCCGGCACCCCCCGCGGGCGGGCCACCCGGGCCACCGCCAGCGCAGGCATCAGACAGCGCACGCGGGCGGAGGGCACGACGCAAGCTGGGACCCTGGGGATGCCGGCCCGGGTTCTTTTAAGACGGTCTCTGGCCGCAGGCGACAGCAGCCTCGCCCGCCATTAGCCCGCCTCTCTCTGGACACCAGCGGCCAGGGCGCGGGGCGTTGAGCTCTGGGACGCGCCCAACTTGGAAAGCGTCTGGCTCGCCCCGGCGCGCTACTTCTCCGGCGGGCGCCGGGCGCACGGACACATAATGCCCCCACCCCTCCGCGCCTGCGGATTCCGGCTCACCCTCCCCTGTGCAGAGCTGTCGCCTGGCTTTCCGCGGGAGCCTTCCAGCAGATCCTGGGCTGGAAAGGACAAGGAGCCGTGGGGAGGGAAGTTAGGGCTTCCGCTTTCTCTCCCCACTCCAGCGGCGGCGTTCTGTCCTCTGGGTGGGATGTGCTCGCAGAAGAGGTGGCGGCGGCAGCAGCGGAGGCGCCGAAGCCATGCACCCGCAGCCGGGGACAAGACGATGGCCAAGGAGGAAGAGACCGGGTGCACCAGCCGGGTGAAGTCCCAGGGCCGCAGAGCCGCGCCTGGAATCTGTCCTGGAGACGCCTTCTCCTCCACCTCGGACACTTTAAGCAGCGGTGGCGGCAAACGGCGTGGGCTTGCAGACCCGACAGCGGGCTTCTCTCGTTCCGACGTTGCTCTGACCTCCGGAGATGACAAGTGAGCAAGAAGTGTCCAGCCGGGCCATCCCCTTCAGGTAGATGAAGCTCCGGGTTTGCTCCGTAGCCCCGTGGGGAGAGCCGGAGTGCGTGTGTGCGAGTGCGTGTGCATGTGTGTGTGTGCGCGCGCGCGTGTGTGTGTATACACAGGCTCCAGGGCTGGATTCCCAAGGCTACCCTGGCTGCATTCAGGGCCTGAAACTACCCGAGAAAGGCAAAGGAGAGAGCGAGAGAGGCGAGGAGGCAGGGCCGCCGGGAGGGCGGGGAGCGGCTGAGCGGCAGAGGCAGGCGCCAGGAGATGAGAGAGCTTTTCTCCGCTCTGTCACACAAGACACCCACAGCCACCGAGGGGGTTGCCGAGCCCCCTGCGAGAAGCACAGTGTAAATCTTCAGGGCTGCGAGCCCGCAGTCACCCCTCTTCCCGACTCCGTAGCCCACAGCGCCAACCCAGAGGGACCCTTGGAACCTTTGGCGATACCGCCCAGAGCGCAGGAGGATCCCGCTGGGGAGACGCGGCTGTGTCAGATTTCATGTTAAACTCGCCAGGGGATTTGGAGGATTGTATGTAAATTGAAATAAATTCTCCAGAGCCTGACTACATACGTTATAATGCGCGATGTGTCCAAGAGCGCCGCGCTAAAATAAGGGCTAGCAAGGAAGCGTTAGAATCCTCCGGAAGTAAAGGCTGAAGAAAAAGAGATGTATTTCCCATGGAATAATTTCTATTTTTAAATTGGGGAAATGATTAAAATATAATGCCTACACTGTAACATTCAGAATGAAGAACTTGAGACTGAGAAAGGCTGGGCTGTGAGCCCATTAGACTTACCAGAACAGTGGGCAGCTGTGGTCCATGATTGGTCAGTTTCTCACTTCACATAGCCACAGTTACTTTTTTGCAGTTTCCAGTGTTATCATGAAAATTGTTGAAACTTTTTTAGAACAGTTACCCGTAGGAAGTGTTTGCTGACAGCAGGGGCATCGAGACAGGCGCCTAGACCATTGGCTGTTTGTGGACCCTTGTTCAAGTTTACAAAAGTTTTAAACTCTAGTGCACAGTGTGCATGAATATATGGGATATCCAACCTGTCAAATTTGTGTGAAGAACTCTAATTAGAACGATATTCAGAAAACAGCCCCCCCAAAGGTGACAGCTAAGAGGCAAGAGTCCCTGGTTTTTAATAAAACAGTGTGATGATCTTCAGAGTCAATAGAAGAGTAAAGTGAAGAATAAAAAGAGAACGAAGTCATTTCTTGTTACATGTTTCTTTCACATCTTCAAATCCTGAAAACATTTGAAAAATCATGAACATAGTTGTTTTTCTTAAAAACAGGAATGTTTAAGGCTCTGGCTTTGGAGTCCTGAAAAGCTACAATGAAAAGATTGTGTTTGGCTTTAAAAGCATGACCAACGAGAAGAGACCAAATATACATCACCTTTGGCCTGACAGCCACTGAGAACACAGCCCTGCTGCTGGAGCTCTTTCACATTTGTCCCCAGATGGGACACAGTCCCAATGCCATACATTCTAATGTCCATTGGAATCGCTTTTAAATGATGATGAAAGGAACTGGCAGGGTGGGGTGTTTTTAAGCATGTTGTATGTGGGCCGTTAGCAACAGACCAAGGGAAATGCCACATTCTGTTCAAGTTACTTTTTTCTGCTCCATTTTTAAATCTCTAAGCTCTTGCCATCCATATGTATCTGACTGTATGAATTTTAAGAGTTGAGGAGTTGGGGTTCCTTAGTTTTCACAGAATCAGGAAATACGGTACAGGCAGGCAAAAAGAGCTATGTGACTCTTAGCAGGTCACCAGATGTCTCTGACCTCAGAGTACTAATCTGGCAATTCAGGATTATTGATCTAAAGTCCATGATTCAACTCATCTGCAGGATCAGAGGGACCTGGAATCACCCCCAGGAGTCTGAGACTCACACCTGAACTGAGAGGCTACCTGCTAAGGCATCTTTAAGACCTCTCTCTAGCATGATAAGTCAAGAAAAGATTCAGAGAAAGCTATTTCTGTTCTTTGTATTTTATCAATGTGTTTATTTACTTCTAAAAATTACTACAAGGCAACTCAAATATTTTGGAATTAAGGAATATATTTACCAATTAGTAAAGTCTTTACTGACTGTGATTAAATTAGTGGATGAATTTTTTTTTCAGACCCAAGTGAAGAGGACACAAGCTTATTAAAACATTAATTCTCCTATATTGTAATCTTATCCAATAAACAGAATAGCAAGGTCAAGTGAGTAAATATGTTTTCCTCTCATATCGCTGTTACAAAAGGGTCTCAGTGTGTTTTGCATTTTTTAATTTCTGAAAGTATATAGTACACTTCTTCCCGTGAGAAACAAGCACTTTGGTAAAGTAATTTTTTAATATTACTTCTCTAGAAAATCTCCATTCTACCCTCAAATGTAAAAAAGGCGAAATTTCAGATTGTGTACCTAACAAAAATATTAAAGAGATGAATCACTAACATTCCTATACAGAAGCTGCCATGATATTGTAGATCACTGAATTAGAGATGGTTTTGACTCTGGCATTGCCAGGCCCATGCAGGGGAATAAGACTTTCCAGGGTGCCTGATGTTTCTCTCAGAAACACATTTACTGTTGGGAGAATTTCATGATTATTTTCTTTAGCTAATACAAGTCTTTAAAGACGTTTTTGTGGCCATATGTGATTTAGGGACTGGTAAAAGTGAAAGCAGTCTGAATGTTTAATATACATGAGGCCAAACAGAAGTTATTTTTAATTCACTCTACACCTTGGTCCTGTAAATAATCAAAATGAGCCATCATCAGTGAATGTGCTGGCTTCTGAGTCTTCACACTTTGATTGTTTACACTTGAGTTGATTTTTCTTCTTCACACTGGTCTGTAGGTAGAGGCACGACTTAGGTGTCCTTATATACTCAGCCTTTCAGGGATGATGAGCCCTTCATATCCAGAAACAGCCTGTCTCATGAGCAGGAACCAGATCCCAGTCTGCTCTCACCTTCCAAAGTTATCCTAACCTTAACGGGCTCGGTTTCTTGGTGTGTTAATATACGGGGCTTAGACTAGGTAACCTCAGAGGTCTCTTCCAGTTCTCAAAGTCTATGAAAAAAACTCCAAAGCTAACCCACCAGTCTCTTTATGTTCTCAAGGGGTTTTAATTAATCTTCTCCAATAAGCAGCAAGAAAATTCAATTAAAAACTAAAAGTTTAGTGGGTAAAGAGACTTTATAAAAATACACTATACTGGCGAGAACATGGGGGGAAGAAAACCCCACTGCCATTCTGGCAGTGACAACAAGACTGAGCCGCTGTCTCAGGCGTGTGCTCCTGAAGGCCCCCCACAGTGCCGACACTGCAGACAGTGAATGGTGCGAGCCCCTGTTTACCAGCTGAAGTGGTGCCGCCATGTGGCAATCATAAAAAAGCAGTTTGAAATTTGAGAGTGTGATAATTTGATGAAATTCTTAATTTGGGGAAACTCACATTATTGCAAATTTTATTCATATTTTTATATCACATAATTTCAAAATTTCATACCATTTGACCACTGCATCTGTCGACCTTGCTGAGGGGTTTCATATAAGAAACACTCTTCTAAATAGGACATTCCTCAAGATCTTAAAGATAGAAAGAGGAGAATTATTTAAAATTAGCTGTAATTGAGACAGTGCAATTTCTTAATGTCTGTGGTTTGTCAACTACAATTGACACCTTCATTTAACTGTTAGTTGTCTGACGTCTATTTATTTTAAAAGATTAATCTGAGTGGGAATTATATCTAAATTTGATTATGCCTTTTTTCCTAACAAAAAATCTATGAAATTATAAAGTTGTCTTAAAAAGAAAACATTCCCTAACCTATTAATATATTACTACATGTTATTAGTCCTAGAAAAGCCTCATAATAACACTTACACCAAAACAGAACGAGTCTGTATGAGAAGGGCCTCTCTAGATGGCAAATATCAGGAGAAGCCTAAGCAGATATCCGTAGTGTCTTCCCAGTTCCGGCATGAGCTGTTCAACCCAGAGGACAGGAGGAGGATGTCCAGGGCGTGTCTGGTTCTTCGGGGTTCTAACGCTTGGTTGAAACTCTTCAGTGTTCACTGTGGGCTCTGCAGTTTACGATCTCAGTATGAAAGCCCCATAAAAAGGCAAAGCATGTGTCATGAAATGCCTACAGCTTATTCCTGAAACCTGCAAACATCATATACACCAAATTCTCTGAGCAGAAAGAAGTTGGGTAACTTTCCAGGGATGTTTCTGTTGAACTTGTCTGTTTGTCTAGTAGCTGGAAAAATGAAAATATTAAATATATCAATACAGTTTTTGCCATGAATTTAAGTTGTTCAAATCCTTGTTTCTAGATAAATACAGCAGGAAGAATTAATAATAATAATTATTATTATAGCCAAGATTTGTCAAGGGCTTACCTTGCACCAGGTATTTGTCTAAGCACTTTACGTTATCTTTTAATTCTGAAAATAATCCCATGAGGTCAATGCTGTTAATTACCTCATTTGACAAATGAGGAAACTGAGGCTCAGGGAGATGAAATTTTGCCTTGCCCAAAGTCATTTAGTTAGTAGGTGGCAGAGGCAGAGTTCCAAACTAGGCAGTGTCACTTCCTCACCTGTGCACTCACCATGATGTCACGCTACTTCCTGAAAGGTGAGCCAGATGTAAGCTACCCAGTTGCATAATTGATATGTGCTGCATAAATTGTGAAGTCAGTGTCAGGAGAGTGCTGGAGGTATGGCGCCAGACCAAATAGCCATGGTCTCCACCTCCATGGAGGGTACAGTGCCTGGCACATGATAAGTGGTCTGTAAGAGTTTGTTAGATGAAATATAGAAAGTGAAGTATGACCCTGACCAAAATGACAATTACAATTTTTTAAAGTAATGATAGAAGGAAAAAAAGAGAGCACTATTCATCCTGGATTTAGAACTAAATAGTTGAAAGCCTTGACTATAGCTTATTTTCATGCTGTAGACCAAGTAGTTTATGCACCTTAGAAATCTTACCTCTTGAATGCATTAAAAAAATATATCTTTGACTTAAGCTTATTTGACAACTCAAATTTCCAGTATTTGAATGGTGCGTCACCTCTTTCCAGCCACAAAAATTGTCTGTTTCAAAGGCACATTTATATAAACATTAATGTAAAGTCACATAAATACATAAAATATCCTGCTTTATTTCTTCCATATGTATCTTCTAATCCATACTTTTTTTCTCTTTTCCAGTCATTTATTCACATTTCTTCCATTTAATAATAAAACATATTGTTTATCTCTTAAAACCTGCACTTACTTCAAATAGACATTTGTTTGATATATAAATGTTCATCACTATAGCTCTTTAAATGAGGTAATTACAATATTTTCTTAAATTTGAGTATCAAATGATCATTGTAAATAGGTTGATAAATAAATTAGGAGAAATATGGTGAAGTTTTTCTCTTTAAATAATGAAGTATCACTAATCTTGAGGTCATATACCTATATGTGAATTTTTGAAAGCTGATTTGATTTACGGGGTTTTTTATTTTTAGTAATATAAAATATACATAGTTTTCAGTCAGTATTCCAGTCAAAGTGCAGCCTTTCTGAATGAGAAACACATTTTCTGTTAGAAAGTATTTCACAAGCTATATATATATATATATTATACACTAATAGTAAAAATTAAAATTGCTTTGTTTTTCAGCCTACTTTGAAACTAAGAAAAAAGATGAATCATAATATTTCCCTTCAAGTTTTAGGCCTGTGTGTGAATAACATATAACTTAATCATGAACTGAAGAAGAGCTGCTTTTTTTGGTCTATATCCTCCCCTTGCTCATAATCAGAGATGTTTGCCAGAGAAGACCCAGTACCTTCCACCACATGGCACTATAACCAAGGCCCCTCCAGGCCTCTTTACTTTCAGGGTAATGCCAATGTCACTCCATTTTTTCTTTCTCTATACATGGTTTTCTGAGAACATTTTCCTATTCACATCCAGGAAATACTCTCCAGGTGCCTTGAAAGCTAGGTGAAATATGTATTTGGAGATACAGGAATTATTCTTGGAATTTGAACAATTAGACTTTGGCTAAAATGCCTTTTTCTTGGTGGTTTAAAAGAGTGATTTATATGCTATTACTGTAGATATTAAAAGTCTAAATATATCATTATAGTATAAATATTATAATGTTAAATAGGTTATTTTTTACATTTATACTAAGAACACTAAGTGCTAGCCACTATACAAAACATAAAAAAGAAATGGCCATAATTTATCACCATACAATGGCCATGCAGTCTGCATCTGGAAAAAACTTCCCTACAAAAGAACAAAACGGAAATATTCAGCTACTGAGTCTTTTGAAAATAACCAGCTGCTTGATCAAATAAAACATTTTTTACTCCAAAATAGTCTGTAGGAAAAAAAGCAACAAACCTGAGTATGAATGTTTGGAGTCATTAGAATATTAAAATTTGGATGATTGTTTCATGAAGTAGGTTTAATTCTCATAGTAGAATTGATTTGGTATAAAAGTTGCCTGCAATCTTCACTTTTGTCACTTTTCTCTTCAGTGCCACCTTGTGGCTCAGCCAGTACCAATACGTAGGCAGGGTTTGTGTTTGGGGTTTTTCTCTTGCTGTGTTGAAGCCAGTCTTAGAAAGTCAAGCGGTGAGACTCAGATGTGCAGCAGTTTCTGTTTTCTGCAAGAAGCAACAGCTTCCCTGGAAGATATTGGCCATAATTCTGCAATTGGCCATTTCAGACGCCAGAACATTTTCTCAGATATTGGAAATACTGGAGACTGCACAAAAAATTGATGTTCATTTACAGGATAATCAACAAACTTACCTTGGATAACATAAGTGACAAGCTCTGACACGATTTTTCCATCAGAAAAATGTTTTCTTAACTCAGTGTCATCATTTCTACAACAGTGTCCCCTGTGAATTGATTCTAGGTAATTCAAATCGCTGCTTAATCCTGTTTTAGAAAAAGCTCCTGTATCTGAGTTACTCGTAAGCAGCTTGCTTCTAACATCAGATTGAATTTTCATTGTTACCTTACTCAGTTTATTTTTTAATTATGCAGTTATAAGGGAAGAAGGAAAAAGTACAGTAGTTGAAACATTTCTTTTATTGGAAACACAGAAAATGTGTTACATATTTTCTAATATTCTCTATATATTAGAGATGCCATAATAATCTTTTGAATAACCAAAAAAATAGTTTCTCCTCTTTGAAACACCTAAACATGTTAGAATTTATTGCTAAGTTTTCTTTTGTGGTATGACGGAGAAATAAATTTTGAAATTGCATTTATGGAGTCATTTCAGAGCAAGTGAAAGCGATGTGTGATCTGTTCACTTTGAAAGTGTAAATGCCTGTATCTGAATCCCTTTTGCCCTATTAGGAGTCTAAGTTTGTACCATGCATTATTCGAAAAGTAATTTTCCCTGGATGTACAAAAACGCCTTAGATTTGACCTATAACCTGAATGTCATAAGCTGTCAGTTGTCTATGCTGGAAGCACAGCAACAACAAAAAATTTTAAATATTTTTATAGACTTGCTAAAATCTTATTATAGAGCCAAAGCAGCTAAATACTCTCAGTAATGCTGCAAAAACCTTAGAATTTACCTCCCTACTCATTTTCAACTTGATCAAGTCATACGCTTTGTCTCTGAAAGTATGTTGTGCTCTCCAACTCAGGAAATGCATTTTTATTCTTAATTTTTGCACCCTTTGACATTTGAACTTTTCCATGGCATTCTGAAACATATTCAGTTTCTTACGGATTGGGGACAGGAGCAAATGAAAAGGCACCTTGGAACAGCAACATCCAAGTTGCAGGCCTCCGTCAGCCTTGGCAGGGCTGCCACTGAACATAACCTAAAAACAACAAACACTAAGAAAAGGGCTTTCTTATTTGTGAACCATGAAAAGTTATGACTAGTTTTATGCTCGTGCTTCAGCTTCAGCTTTGGTGATAGAGGTGTGTCTGCCTTCAGTTTGAGCTGAAGAACCTGTGTGCAGTGCCATCCAGAAGATTCCTTGGACACGTGTGCTGTTGTTGGCAGTGTCCAGGCTGCACTATTTTCAGATAAGTGGGACCTCCATTCACCACATAGCTTACTCCAGGGGTGAATTTTAGCCTCTTCTCATTTTTATTCTATTCGTGTTAAATATGTTGGTTTTTTTAAAGCAAGTTACAAAGCAACAAAACACATTTCATATCTACTCTGTTACAGATTCCAAATTAAGCAGGTTCACATTAATTGGGTTACATTATGCACCAACAGCCTTTCATTTTAATGTCAAAAGGCTTTTATGATCTCTATTCAGTTCCTCTTAAAGTGAGACTTAGCAAAATATTTACTTGACATTTCTGAGAATTTCATTTTCAGTTTCAAAGGATCATTTATTCCTTTAATCTTCCAATGTGGAAAAGTAATAAATATTGACTTGTTTTTAGAAGCGCTAACATTCAACTAAGTAAACTTAGCAAGTGATAGCTATTAATGTTCTCTTTTGTCTTCTAGACAGAAAATCAAAGCTATTTAAAGTAAAAGATGTGTTTAAAATCAATGTATGTCCACAAGTTAACATTAATGTCTACAAACACTTTCTGTGATCACTATGTCTTATTTCCGTGTGCATGTGTCTTTATTTATCTATTTCTATCTATAAAGATGCAGAGATAGGTATAAATGGATGGCAGAGATATGTATGTTTCTATATGGTCTGAATGAAAGTGTTTTGTTTGTTACTGTGCTCACTGCAATGTTACAAAGTGCACAAAGAGTTCTCTGAGCCACTCCTTCATTTTGAGTGCTGGCCAGGAGAGCCAAACTAAACTGCTGATGGTCTATCCAAATATATGATTCTAAAACCATGATTACAGGATCATTGCTTTCTTTCTAGGAGATTTACCTGTAGTCAGGCTCTGTAATATTCAGAGTTCTATAGCAGTTCTCTTTTAAATGTTGAGTGCAGGAGCTATACCTTCTAGGATGTGCAGGTAATCAAATCCTCGCAACATTGTAACAGAGAATCCAGATGAGGAATTGAACAGAATGAGTGCTCAGTTCTGATTCCCTAAGGCTCAAAATGTTAATGCTCCTGACACACCTTGTCTGTATTAGCGAGTTGCAATTGCATTAAAACAAGAGAAAGAATTGGGCCTGGACCGCAGCCTCCCGTCTCCAGCCTCTCTACCCCTGCCCGCCTGGGAGGGAGCCTCGCTCTGCAGGCCTAGGGCTGGCTGCAGACCTCTGCCTCCCATTGTTTCCACCGCTCCAGAAAGGGCGGCAGAGGAGCTTCAGTTCCTAGTATTCCATTGGGAACTGACTGAATTAATTCTTCCCAAAGCGCAACGTTCTCCAGTTCTTTCACAGGAGGGCAAATTGAGAAGACACAGAAACAGGTCTAAATGAAGTGATCTTTTTAAAATTAATTCAACCAATAATGCCATGAAAAAGCACTTTGAATTTTTCAATTGCCAGGCAATTGGTTCTAAAAAGAAGAACATTCTATGTGGGCTGGTGTGGTGGCACAGTGGCTAAGTTCACATGTTCCGCTTCGGTGGCTCAGGGTTACAGGTCTGCATGCCGGGTGGGACCTACACACCGCCATGCTGTGGCAGGCGTCCCACATATAAAGCAGAGGAAGATGGGCATAAATGTTAGCTCAGGGCTAATCTTCCTCAAAAATAAATAAATAAATAAATAAATAAAAAGAAAAAGAAAAACATTCTAAATTATCCGTGGGCTAGTGGAGAGCTCTTGCCCGAGGACTCGTCTGCAGCAGCGATATAAAGAACAGCATGAGATTTGTCAGCCTTGCTCACACCTTTCTGCTCACAGACTCCATAGAACTGAAGGTAAATCAGCAAGGAGAGCTGGCTCTCGGGGAGGGCTCCCTGAGAACAATAAGGTATCTATAAGTAAAGGGAAAAGGGCGAATCCCATATCTAAAAATCAAATTCTGCAGAAGATAAATGCCTTGCTTATTTCTTGACGTCCTTGCTTATTTATTGATAACCACTTATGAGTAATCTGTAATTTCTTCCTAATCCTCAAAATAAGTTTGTGCCACTCGTGTAATCTTCTTGGGAGAAGTGTTTTATGAAATTATCACCTGATTCTGTGAAGTTCAGACAACTGAATACCCTTCATTTACCCAATAGCCATTCAAAAATGTTATAGGGGATGAATTGTAAACAAAATTACAAGTTAACAGTACTTTAACTGAAGATGATTTTTCACACGTACTCACAGGCCAGTGCCATCAACATCCAAAACATACAACCACTGGGCCCTGTGGTCTTTTTCTCAGAAAACCATCATGTACGTCCTTGGTACTTATTTAACAACTCAAGAAGAGGAAAAAAGTGGGGATAAAATATCCTAGGTAAGTTCAAAATTCTTATCTAAATCCTTAAATTGTGCCTTTCAAGTACCTATGCTATTGTGTGAAATGGGTTTGAAAAGTCGTATTTAAAAATGACTTTCCAACTCTATAATTATAAATTGTTATAAACTTTGTGGAAAGTAGTTTAGCAACAGCTATCAAAATGTACAAATCTAAAAATTATACCAAGACTTTTGAGCTATCTTGTAACTGTTGCCATGACTCTCTTCTACTAGATTGAAAGCTTCTTCAGAACGGGAGACACGTACATTCATTTGTGTATCTGCAAAACAAGCAAAGTCTGTGGGATACACTGAGCCTTTTATTAAATGTGCTTATTAGTATATGTTAAATGAGGGGATTCTCCATTTGGTAGTATTTGTCATCAGCTTCTTGGCCCTTATTACTTCTTTCTCTGGTTTAAGGCTTCTTTCCTTCTCCCTGCCCAACACTCTTTGGCCTCGGTGACTGGCAGGGGTGCTCTTCAGCTTGGCTTCCTCTGAATGGCCCCAGTGCTGAGACCCTGCTCTTCCCTATCTCTGGCTTTGAAACATGGCATCAGAGTATTTGTTGGAAGCATTTTAATCGACATTGTAGAGAGAATGAACTAACAAACGAAAACTATATCATTCTCCCTGCATAAGCCATTGGTAAATAAGATCTAGAATCAGGATCTGATCCTCTCAGCTTCAATTTGGGAAACCAAAGTGATGTGTTCTCCTGGAAGGAGAATTTGACTAGATGTTGAGACAATTTAGGCCATAGAATAGAGTCATACTTCACACAGGAGTTAGATTCTGAAGCCAGCATATAAAGTAAGAAACATCCCTGGCCAAATTTGCTCTTGAAAAATCCCCTAAATTATACCCACAAAAGACAGTAAATCATGGTTTTGTGTTTCTGTTTCTATACAGCACTGTGTACATACAGTTGTAAATACAAAGTATGTACAGTATATACAATATTTTCAGGATTTTTAATTAAGTTGAATTTGAGTAAATGAAATGCCCATCTGCTGTGACTCCACTGTTTTAGTAACACTGCTAGCAATTCACTACTCATTTATAAGATGCCAAAATAACCAGCCAGTGCAGAAAGCCCAGCTGAAGATGGTGGGGATGCCTGGCTTCCTCTCCTTGCAGCAGGAAGGTGGTCCAGTGAGTGTCAGGGCCTCACAAAAGGGGTTTGGGAGTGGGCAGGCAGGCAGTTTGGCGGGAGTCAGGGCCCACACAGGGTGGGCTTCTAGCAGGGCAGAGGCCCAGTGGGATTGGTCATCAGCCAGACACAGGGAGTCAAGGTTTTAGTGCTTGGAGAAAGTGGGAGCAAATTTGGAAAGGGGAAGGGCTCAGATGAGCCCTGTGGTGTTGGATCACTGAGTTGAGATTGGAAGAGTGGATATAAACATATAGTTTTATACATATAGTTATTTAAGTGTGTGTGTCCACAAGAGGGCCTGAGAGCAATGACACCTAAGTAGCGATGAGCAAGCTTCACGTCCAAGTGCTGGTCTAAATACATCCTTCCAAGGCTCACTGGAGATTCTAAGGGTGTATCACGGAAAGAATAGGATGAGCTTTGAACATATTGGTGCAGCAGAAAATAAGCAAGTTCTCAAAAGAATGATAGGGACATGACCAAAGAACACAGACGCCACCTCAAAGAAGCTCCCACTGACCAATCTGGAGCAATCTGAGCATCAAAATAAGTAAGAAGAGTCTGGATTATAGCCCACTGAATAAAATAGAAATCCACAAATCCACACTGATATCATAGACAAGTGGATAAATAAGAAGAAAAGAAACCTCTTTCTTAGAATTGCAACTAATACATGTAGAAGGGATTCAGGCAAGATACGTCAATGAATGCTAAAGTTTGTGGGGAAAGTAACGTAAGGAATTTACATAGTCTCAAAGCACCTTTCTGCGAAATGTTTATTAATCACAAAGGAAAATAAAACTTAACTTTACAGCGGAGTGACTTAACAGATACCATCTGAATTAAATCTTCAAAGTTAACACTGCCAGTATTGGGACAAATCAGTATCCCGTACCATCTGCTCGGATGTAATGAGAGGAACACAACATCACTTCTCTAACATTTCAGTGAAAACAGACATTTACACCTGGTTATAATTAAGAGGAAATATCAGACAAACAGAAATTTAGAAAACTTCTATAAAATAACTGATATTCAAAAGTATCAAGGTCCTGAAAGTCAGTACAGACTAAGAATTCTCCAAGACTGCAGGAGGCTAGGGAGACATGACAATTGAGTATAATGCGTTGTCTTGAATTGGACCTTTTCACTGTAAGGACATTACTAGAACACTTGGCAAAATTTGAATTAGGGGTCTGGGAGAAGGGTATTCAGGAATTTGACATACTATTCATGCAAACTTTCTGAGAGTTTGAAATTATTTGAAAATAAAAAGTTTTTTAAAAAACCCTCCATGCTCATTAGTACTTTTTTAAACTTCTGATGTGCAGCTCAATTTACACAAGTCAGGAAAGGAACATTGGCTCAAAAACAGTAATAATAGCAGCAATTAGGTAGCAAAGATGATGTTCTAATTGCATGATGTCAACTGCCTGATGTTTTCACCACACTTTTTGTTTTATCTTCTTCCCTGGCATCCTGTAGACACAGGTTTGCTGGTTCACATCTTTTCCTTCACACAGCCCATGCCCCTACTTTAAACATGGCAAAAGACATGCTGAATACCTTCTGCAACCACTTTATCCTTTCTTTCCTTTCATTTTCTTCTTCCCTTCCTTCCTTCATTTATTTATGTTGGAGGCAGCATTCACCTACTGGAAGAACGTGTTGTAAACATAAAACGCCGTGCTTGCCCTGCCCACCCCACGACAACGGAGCATCTGATGAGACAGAGGGGAGGACGGTCACCACACTCCCCTCCTCCCTCCCCGCCCACCCAGCACTCTCTCACCCCTTCTTTGTCACTATTTTCCTCTCTTCTCTGGGCCAGGGATGTAAAATTCTTCTTGAAATTAATTAAACATAAGTGGACCTCCAGCAATTGTTCTTGCCCTAAAATCTAAAGTACTCAAACTTCTCACTTAAAACATGAAAAGAAAGAAAATCAAAACTGTAAACATACCCTTTTTCAACTCTTTTTTTTTTTTTTTTTTTTTACCTTCTGAACCATCTTCCCAGCATTAAGTCAGGGTTCTGAAACAGTCTGCCACTTCAAACAGTACTTGTCAGGAACGTGCGAAATTGTTAAAAGAGGAGAAACTTTAGAAGATCTAAATTCAAATTACCTTGACTACAATTAAAATAGCCACTATTCTCTAGTCATGACAGGTGAGGTGGAAAGAAGGCAACAAAAAAGAGTAAGATCTCAAACAGCATGAGTATATCAGGAGCATCTGGGAAACAATGGCCCCAATTCTGTTTGGAGAGAGATTTTCATTCTCTTGCCAGAATCTGCCTCACAGAAACTTGGGAAATACATTATTAGATAATCTGGTGCTTTCCTCCTTATAATTACTCTGATTCAATGATGGTGATGATGATGATAAAAATGGAGCAACTAGGAAGCACTACTGGGTGGCCTCATGAAAACCGTTGCCAATGTCTTCATTCCCTTCGAAATCCCTAAAGTCAAGAAGTATTGCAACTTGAACTGCATACCGCATTTATTGGTCATTTCACATGATGCCATGTTCACGCACAGCTGGCATGAATGCGTTTTCTATTTCATCCAGGAGAGCCACTCTCAGGAAGCCACCTCTCTGTGCTGATGAGGGTCTTAAGTCTACCCTCTTCTGACCCAGGATCTGCCCCACACCTCTCAAAGGACTACAGTTCTCCTTAGATATTTCAGGCACACAAGGAGGGGGGCCTATGATGTTTTCCCTGACTTACATCAATCTCTTTTTCGCATGGCTACCAACACAAGTGTTACGTCACAACGTTTCTTTTCTGAAACTTGTCCCAAGATTATCAACTCTGTTATTTGTTTATGTATTTATTTAGCAAATATTTATTAAGCAACAACTGTATACAAGGTACTGTTCTTGGCATAGAAACAAATTAGGTTAAAATTCTTGACCTTATGGAGCTTGCATTCTAATAGGGGAGACAGATAATGAAAAGTTTTTTTTAATTAAAATAAATGGGAATAAGAGAAGGGATATAGAGAGCTGGGCCCAAGAAGAGGAGTTACAATATTAAATATGACGAAGAAGGCCTCACATTTGAACAAGATCTATAGGAAGTGAGATATGGAGACAACTGAGGGAGGGGGACCAGCGAGAGTGGAGGCCCTAGCACGGGAGTGTGGCTGGTGTGTGTGAGACACAGCAAGGAGACCTTGCCATGGAGTAGTTAGGGAGAGAGAAAAGGAGGTGGGATAAGAAAGATAGTGGGGAGCCAAGATTGTGTAAGGTTTTGCAGGCCTTTATAAAGACTTTGGCTTTTGTTCTGAGCAGTATGGCAAACCACTGGAGAGGGGTTTGGTTTTGTTTTTTTGTGAGGAATATTTGCCCTAAGCTAACATCCATTGGCAACCTTCCTCTTTTTGCTTGAGGAAAATTGTCCCTGAGCTAACATCTGTGCCAATCTTCCTCTATTTTGTATGTAGGATGCCTCTACAGCAAAGCTGACGAGTGGCATTTGAGGCAATTGAAATAATCCATGCAAAGGATAATTGTGGCTTGGACCAGGGTGGTAGCAGTAAAGGTGGCTTTGCTAAAGGATTGTGTGTGAGAGACCTCAAGGTTGATACCAGGATATTTGATCTGAGCAATTCGAAGATGGAGCTGACATTTACTGAGATGGCAAAGATTTGGGGAGAAACAGATGTGAGGAGAAATCAAGACTTTTGTGTCTGTAATGGTGATAGTCAAGAATATGTGGTTGAAGAATTGATCATTATATTTGGCAATGTGGAAGTCATTAGTGACCTTCACAGGAACAAACTTAGTAGAGTGTTGGAGGTAAAAGCCTAATTGAGAGGGTTCAAGAGTGAATGGGAATAGAACAGCGGTAAGTAGAGAGCATGGGCAAATATTTCCAGTGGGTTTTCTGTAAAGGATAGTGGAGAATTGGGGCATCATCCAGGAGAGGACAGAGGATTAAGAGATGGGCTTTTTGGGGAGAGGGTGGAATTAATTATAACATGCTGATGGGAATGATCCAGTCAGGGAGAAAATCTTGATACAGGAGAGAATGGGAAGAGTTGCTGGAATTATGTCCTAGGATGGGTATGAGGTGATGGATTCTAGAAGTAAAAGCATGAGCCTTGGCTTGAAGACAGACAATTCATCTGTAGGAACCAGCAGGAAGTTGGTTAAGTAGGTACATGTATTAGTAGGTGCTTGTGAACCTTCTCTCTCAGTTGTTTCAATTGTCTCGGAGAAAAGAGAAAGCAGGTCATTAGCTGAGTAATGATGGGTAAGAAGGCATTGAACGTTTCAGAAAAAGGGTTAAAATATGCTCTAATAGTCTAAGAGAATGAGTAAGTGTAAAATACAAAATGGAAATGTTGGGCTTTAAGATTAATTGGGCCTGCGTGCGCACATATTAGTGGAGGAAATATTTACTGGAGGGAAATGAGGACATGAGGGTTAAAGGCAGTGAAAATGAGGTAGAGTATTAAGAATCCATATCTAATTCGACTGACCACCACTCAACTTTAATGTACAGTAGAGAATTCCTGTACTATTGTGAATATAATCTTTGAACTGATTTCTTCCAATACTCCTTCTAATTTTTCCTGGCCATGACTGACACCTGGCTTTCTACAAGACTCCATTTTCATAGCAAACCTCATCATGGAAAGCCCCCAACTTACAGGTTGAGGAGGAGGAATTGGCAGGCTAAAGAAGATGATTATATCAAATGACACAGAAAAAACATCTGAAAAAATCCAATACTCATCCATAATTTAAAAACTCTCAGCAAGTTAGGAATAGACCGGAACTACCTCATGTTGATAAAGAGTATCTAAAAACAAATAACCTAAAGCTATCATTCTTAATAGTAAAAGAATGTTTTCCTCTAAGATAGGGACCAAGGCAAGGATTCAGTTCTTAACATTCCTTTCAACATAGAATTAGAAGGTCTAGCCATGGCATTAGGCAAAAAAAATGAAATAAAAGGTATACAGATAGGAAAGGAAGACATAAAACTGTCCCTATTAACGGATGACATGATGGTCTATTTAGAAAATCTCAAAGATTCTACAAAAATAAAACTCCTAGCAACTAAAAAGTTATTTCATCAAGGTCACAGGATACAAGATCAACATGCAAAAATTAATGTCATTACTATATAGTAACAATAAACATGTGAACATCAAAATTAAAACACATTTACAATCACTCCAAAGAAAATGAAATACTTAGTTATAAACTTTGTAATACATGCACACTATCTGTATGCTGAAAATTGCAAATGCTGATGAAAGAAGTCAGTGATGACCTAAATAAACAGAAACATACCATGTTCATAGATTGGAAGACTCAACATAGTAAAGATGTCAGTTTTCCCCAAGTTGATCTGTTGGCTTAATGCAATTCTATCAGGGAAATGTGAATTAAACCACATTTAAATCTCTCTACATATCTATCAGAATGGCTAAAATAAAAATTAGTGGCAACACCAAATGATGGCAAGGATGCAGAGAAACTGGATCACTCGTACATTGCTAGTAGTAATGTAGTAGTAGTAGTAGTACAATGGTACTGCTAGACTGGAAAATGGTTTGCAGATTTTTTAAAACACTAAACATGCAGTTGCCATTACAACATAGCAATTCTACTCTGGCATTTATCCAAGAGAAATGAAAACTTATGTTTACAAAAAACCTGTATATGAGTGTTCATAACAGTATTATTCATAGTAGCCAAAAATTGGGAACAATCCAGATGACCTACAATGGGTGAATGGTTAAACAAACTGTGGTGTGTCCATACTGTGGACGAGGGCTCTACAGTAACAAGGATGACCTATTTATACACACAACATCTGGGATGAATCTCCAGGGAATTATGCTGAGTGAAAAAAGTTAATCCCAAGAGGTTGCATATTATATGGTTTCATTTCTGCAACATACATTAAAGGGTAAAATTAAATAAATGGAGAACCAATTAGTGGTTTCCAGCAGTCATGCAGAGGGGTAAGGGCAAGTGGGAGGGAAGTGGGTGCAGTTATATAAGGCAACACAAGGAATCTTTGTGGTGATGGGGCTAGTTTTTATCTTGACTGGTTGTGGTCACATGAATCTACACATGTGATGAGTTTGAAAAGAATTAAATACACATACTCAAAGGAGTGTGTGTAAACTGGAGAAATCTGAATAAAGTCGTTTGATCATACTCAATGTCAATTTTCAGCTTCTGATATAATACTATAGTTATCCAAGATGTTAACATTGGGGGAAACTGGACGATGGATATATAGGATCTTTCTGTATTGTTTCTGTATAACTGCTTGTGAATCTCAATTACGTTGAAATACACACTTAAATAAATTATAATAAGAGAGAGAGAAAGGGAAAGGCTTTCCCTATGAAGAACGGATAGTTTGTGCACTCTCACGCTTTAGAAAGGGAAAGTATGCAATAAAAATCAAACAATTCTAAATCTGTAATTGATATTAAAAAGTCATACACTATTTTGGGAAAACTAAGAGAAATAAAAACATCGTCATACACTTTCAGCTTTAACATTAATCTTTTAAACTATCTCTGGCCTTTTCTCTGGACAAAAGGAAAGAAATCTTCAGATCCACTCTGAAGCCTTTCTTAGACTGAGAAGCCTCTGATACCTTTCAAAGCAGCTTAGTGTCAAACATGCTGTGGGGATCCTCTAAGAATCTGTTTGCAACTTATTAGAAAAAAATTTTAAGTTGCCTTCTGACCATACACAATGAATTCTCATTTCATCCAGTTCCAAATTACTCTCTGACCTTTAACATAACAGAGAAACATCTTTCAGTCCCTTACAATCCGTAAAAACGAATCGTGGATGAGAGGTAGCATCCTCAAAGCCGGATTATCTGACTCCCAGATCGCTGTGATCTTCCTACCATCCCCAGCTGTCTTGCACAGGGTTTAGCCAGGCCTGACATTTCTACATTCTAAAGTGCCGGCCCCTGGTGATCTCTTTCATCTCTAAACTTCTGAAACACTTATTACCTATACTAATGTGTTTGTTTTAAATTGAGTCATATTTATATGCAATAAAAAGCACTCATTTTAAGTTGATGCATTTTGAAAAATGAATTTGTCCCCATGTAACCATCATAACCAAATTAGAGAACATTGCCGTCACTCCAAGAAGCTCCCTTGGCCTCTTTCTCCAGCCCTCGGCTCCAGGCAACCATTATTTTGCTTTCCATAACCATAGATAGTTTTGTCTGTTCTATAATTTTACTTAAATAAAAGTGTAACTTGTGTATACTTCTGTGTCCGGCTTCTTTAACTCAGCATAAGGTTTTTGATATTTATCTATGAAGTTGTATGTATTAGTAGTTGTTTACTTTTACTCTGTTACATAATATAGTTTACCCACTCACCTGTTGATGGACATTTGGATTATTTTTAGTTTTCAACTATTACAAATAAAGCTACTGTGGATATTCATGTACAAGTCTTTGTATGCGGTCATATGTTTTTATTTCTCTTGGGTAAATACCTATGAGTGGAATAACTCCTAGGACAAATGGTAGGTGTATATTTAATTTCATAAAGAACTGCCGGACTATTTTACATTATCACTAGCAAAATGGGAGTTCCAGTTGTTCCACATTCTTACTGACACTTGCTTAGTGTTTTTAATTTTAGTCATTCTGGTGGTGTGTAGTGGTATATCATGTGGCTCTAAGTTGCATTTCTCTGAGACAAATAATGTTGAAAATCTTTTTATGTCATTATTAGCCTTCATATATCTTCGTTTATGAAGTGTCTGCTCAAATCTTTTGTCCATTTTTAATTGGCTGGTTTGCCATATTAGTGAGTTTATGTATTCTGGATAAACTCCTCCATCAGGTGCACATATTGTGAATTTTACTTCCCAATCCAGGGCTTACTTTTTCATTTTTATCAAGAATGTCTTTTGAAGATCATAAGTTTCGATTTGAAAAAGATCCAATTTATCATTTTTAAAATTTTGTGATTGGTGCTTTTACTATTTTGTCTATGAAATTTTTACTTACCCCGAGGCCATGAAGATTTCCTCCTATGTTTTTGTCTAGAGATTTTATAGTTTTATCTTTATGTTTAGGTCTATAATTATAACTCTCTTTTGATTTAGAAATAATAATAAAAGCCAGAACTCAACTCCCTTTGTCTCCATTAACATTAAACTTATTTAAATTGAGTTTATTAATGATTCAGTGTTTTGTTTTAATACCCAAAGAATTATTATTAATGTAATAAATCAGAACTTTAATTTCCAGTAATGAGAGTCCCAAATATATAAACTGCTTAGTTTCTTAGCAAAATATCCATATTTCACAGGTACCAAGGTAAAAGTGTTAACTATAAGGATTTCCACCTTAATCATGCTCTTATCAAAAGCTGCATCCTTAGTTCTCTCTTTACTCTTGAAATGCCCACAGTTCAATAGATTTTACAGGGAGAAGTGACCAAAGGGAGCCCAATAACCACTCTACTCCCTCTCACCCTCAAGAGATGGGGAAGCTACTGCACGGCTGATAAACTCTGCTGCTGAGTGTGCTCGCCTTCTCCTGCCCTCAGACTCATGTATTTCCAGTGATCGATCTTCTGAAATGGATTGGCCTCCAGAGACAACAGAGGGCGTTTCATAATGACTCAGGATAAAAATCTTGGAATATTTATTCATTTTTACGTAAGTAATGTGAAAACACATATGAATAAGCATTTTGCTCTTTGACTTAAATATATATGCATAATATATATACACACACATACAAACACGCATAGATAGATAGATAGATAGATAGATAGATAGATAGATAGATAGATAAACTGTTGTCTGTACCTAAACAAAGTGAATTCCAAAACACCATTCTGGTGTCTGTAATTTTGAGAAAGAAGTTCTTGAAATTGCTCTGGCCCATTCTCCACACAAAATAAGCCTGTTCTATAGAATATGATCTAACATTGTATTATGTAATTTAGATGTCTTTTAAATGTTTTTGTGCTTATAAGTTTTTTAATACAATCCAAAATAGCTTCTGAATGTCTACAATGTGAAAGACATTGCGCTATGTTCTACAGTGGTGATTTTGGACTCTGGCTGCATGTTGAAATAACCTGGGAAGTTTTGATAAAATACCAATGGCCAGGTCTATCCCAGACTAATTGAATCAAAACCTCTGCGGCTGAAACTTGGGGTACCCAAATAATTTTCATGTTCAGCCAGCCAGAGAGAGAGCCATTGTTCTAGATTAATGGTTCTCAAAATGTGGTCCATGGACCAGTGGATGTCCCTGAGACCATTTCAGGGAGTCTACCAAGTCAAAAGTCAAAACTTTCCCCAAATTCATATATAATTATTGAATAGAAGTTTAGCATGCAATTTACACATTTTTGTAAACTTGAATTGAATTAATCGTAATTTAATCTTCATACAACTTAATGCAGTGCTTCTGAACCAGAATGTTCTTTTTCAGAAAGTAAAAGGACTGACAATAAAATGACAAATGTCCCTGTGCCTTCAGTTTTACTCAGAGGTTTGGAATAAGAAAACAAATCATTATTTCCAAGTTCACTCTCCTCTGCTTGTAGAAGCAATTTGGTAGAAAAGTTTCAAAAGCATCACCTTAATATAAAGAAGAAAATAACTTTTCTAACACTTAAAGTGAAGTGTAGAAACTGACTCAAAGAAGGAGAAATGGAAATGAAAGGTGAGGGGATTATTCCTTTGGCCCTTCAAGGAGTGCCCTTGGTTTGTGTTTTTCCCAGAAGCAGAATCTAGCTATTTATGTTCAGCAAGTCAGCTTCTTGGGGTAAGGCGAGCGGGCTTGAGGAAGACCTCTCTATACAGTTTATCAAGAAAGATGAAGATTAAAACAGAAAACAAGAAATGATCTCAAAAGAAAATTTGGAAAATATGTTTTTTAAGAGTCAGAGGGGAATCAAAAGCCAAATGCAGATAGTACTGATAGTACTGAGCAGGTAAATATGGCCTGGGGGAGAAAGAATAGTAACTTAGCATTGCTGGAACTCAAATTAAGTGCATGCCACTTCTCACAGAGTCATGCACCAGAAATCAGAGAAATGTGCATTAAAATATCCACAAGAAATCATTCTTTGCCTGTTTGATTGGTAAAATACTAAAAGTTGGTTATATACATTTTTATAAAGGTATAGGGAAGCACATGTTTCTTTCACTCTTATCTGAGTGTAAAATGGCATAATTTTTGGAGGATAATAGCCATTAAATGTTAACATGTGTAGCTTTGACCAAGTAATCCCCACTTATATGAATCCATCCTTAAGAAATGGTCAAACATTGTCAAAAACAATATATATATTCAAAAGGGCACAAAGATATATTCACAAGAATGTTCTTTGCAACTTTATTTGTGACTAAGAGACTAAGCATTGAAAACCTGTTACCTGGCCAACAATATGGACATGGTTAAATAATCATAGCATGGTATTTTGTACTTTGTTGTAATTAAGAATAATGAGGTGGACCACCAGAATATATACCATGCTCCCAGTTGTATAAAAATACCTGAACTAAATGTGTGTGTGTGTGTGTGTGTGTGTATGAATTTAAATACATAGAAAAAACTTTTAAATAATTTCCTGTGTTTGGACATGTAATGTGGGAAGAAGATATTGAATATATATAGATAGACAGATAGAAGATATTTGGATGGGTATATAGATGTATTTATAGATATAGAAATATACCCATATGAGTAAATGTGGATGTTTTGAAGCAAAAGCAATATCCTGTTGAGTCTTGTAGGGGTCAGAGAAGGGAAAATTCCCACAGAAGAGACTTCTGGAGGGACTCAGAAATCTTGAAGAAAGCTATGGATTTGTAGCCTGGCAGGACTGGGGAGAGTGGAGTGCTGGTGTTATTTTTTCTCTCTGCAAGCTGGGACTTGGGAGGAAAAACTAGTATGTGGGAAGTGAGCAACTGGAGATAGATATAGATAGATAGATATAGATACAGATATAGATATAGATATAAATAAAGTCAAAGAACGAGATTTGGATTTCTAGACTACGGGCATGAGGAGTCAGGAATGTGTTCATGTCACATTTGGTGAGACGACTGGTGAGATATTGACCCACATGTTATCTGACTTCTTCAAAAGGAATTTATATTGAATAGGATGAGTTGGGAGAAAAAGTCTGTATAAAATTTGACAATTTTTTACTCTACAGCATCAGTTTTACTTCCACACTATAAAGAATATTTTTTAATTATTCATATTCTTTTCATGTTTTTGGGTTAACGTCTAAAAATTTTACTACACGTATAAATGATTGCAAAGGATATAATTTCTTTCTTGTGTATTTTAAATAATGAAATTTTTAAATTGAATTGTTCCATGATGTTTAATGTGAGTCAAGTGAATCTAAATACCATAATAATTCGAGAAATCCATGAACAAGCTCACCTTTATCAGAAATCTTACATCATTCCTTTTTCTCTCTGAACTTACATTTCATTCCTCAGACCCTCAAAAATTTGATTTTAATGCAGTATATTGTTATGTTTGAAGGTCTTTTATTGATCAACCTGTCATATTCTCTTCCATAAAAAATACATATAAACTAAATTAATTTTCAAAAATTTTATGGGACCATTAGGTATGACAACTTTCTTCAGTATTGAATTATTGTTAAAATAACTTTTAGCAGATAAACAATCAAAACATAAATATATTAAAATTATTATAACTAGTAAACATAACAGAAAATTTTATTATGAATTTATCTCTTATTGAAATTAATATGCTTTTTATTTTTCAATTAGTTCATGTATCCATGGATGATTATTACTTTTATCTATAATGAAAGGTCAGTGGAAATCATCAGCCAAAAGAAGAGACATATTAGAGCACCATTAGGAACTGGACTAACAAACAGTGTTGTTAAATACTTCATTTACAATAGAATACACAATGTCTTTCTATCAAACTACCCAACTCTAATACCATATCCTTTGGAAAAGCCCATTTACACCCAGAGTTATATGTGCTTCAGTTTGAAAATCACTGCTATGGAGTATGACTGGATGACAAAATGATGGTGAAAGTCCAATAGGTCACATGAGAAAGTCACTAAGAAAGGGATCAGTAACATCATAGTCTCAGATATCTATATACCAATGTGCAAACAATGGGTAAGAACACAAATCAAGTAAGATAAGGTGTTTAAACAGGGCCTCATCCTGAACACCATGGCTTAGTAAATGATATGAGCTGATGGAAAACTGTAATGTATTCCAAATGAACAGAGACATTCAAAGGAAGGCAGCATAGGACGGTGTGCCACGCATAGCTTCTACACCTGGCTGTGGTAGCATACTGAGAATCAGTTAGAAAGATATCCTGCAAACCATGATATGAAAATATAAAATATATTAAAATATACCAGATGACAAGGCGAGTTAGAGGAATTTAATGACGCTTTTGGCACAGATTGTACATCTTGAAGCTCCAAGACACAGCATTTCTCTTTCCCACCTTTGTTTATAATAATAACCCCTGAATTAGGAAGATGAGGCCAGGTTTTCACAGGCAATGACGGTTTTGAGACTTACATCAGCTTTCAGCAAAGATGAGAAAAGGAAAACCTAAACTCTCTGTCGGCAGGCTCACTCTCAAGTGAAATGAGGGCAGAGCTGAGACAGACGTTTCCATTTGCTTTTACCAAGTTTGCCAGTCAAAAACCTCCTGGGGACAAAGTAAGCAAGTAGGGCAGAGAGAGGCCTGTAGTGTGACTACTTCAGCTTCCTACACAGGAAAGAAAGATGGGAAGTAGGAAATAAATATTCTCCTTTAATATAGATTACAAAACTGGCAAAAGAGGCAAGAGATGATATTAATTATGAAATTAACTACCTGGACATTTTGCTAGAAGTCTTATTTTCCTCACAAGTAAATTGTCAGTGAACGTTCTTAATTGCACCTGCTAATATTTTCAGTCCCCAGAAAGAAAATGAAATAGTAGCAGAAACTACTCTGAAGTTATTACTTCTTTCTCTTTTTTAATTTAAAATTTATTTGAATATGGAATAAAAGTATATCGAAATTCAGAAGATGATAAAGAGTAAACTTGAAAAAGTAAATCTGAATGATATTTAATAAGAGAAGAAGAAATGATTCATTTATAGATATGGATTGCCTTCCACATGCCAGCCACTGTGCCAGATGCTGGAGATTCAGTGGCGAATACGACAGACAAAATCCCTGCCCTGATGGAGCTCATGTTCAGAGGAAGGATAGAAAATAAATAATGTATGATGGTTAAAAGTACTGTGGAAAGAAATAAAGACAGATAAGGGAGACAGGGTGAACAGGAGGTAGATGGTAAAATCCATGGACTTTTGGGTAGAGACCCAAAGGAAATAAGAGAGTAAGCCCTATGGACATCTGGAAGAAAGGCATTCCAGGTAGATGGATCATTAAGTGCAAAGTCCATGTATGAGCTCACTGGACAAGTTTAAGATCAGCAAGAAGGCCAGATGGCTGCAGTGAGTGAATGAGGGAGACAGTAGGACATCAAAGAGGCGACAGGACCTAGGTTTTAACTTTCACTTTGAGTGAGAAGGTACACACTGAAGAACTGTGAGTGGGACTGTCATAATCTTACCTCTTAACAGAGTCATTCTGGTTTCTGTCTAAAATAGAGACACTCGCAATAATACAGGCAGTAGCTGATGGCGGTATAAATTCAAGTGGAAGTATAGAAGACAGTTAAGGGAGTGGGTTTGGATTATGGATAGTTTTTGAATGTAGAACCAATAGATATGGGATGTGAGAGAGAAAAGGAATCAAGGATAAATCCAAAGTTTTGATGAAACTTGAAGTGCAACGTGAAGGACTGAGTTGTTATTTACTAAAATGAGAAAGACTACAGAAAAAGCATATTTGAAAAGAAACTTGGGAACTTGATTTTGGACATACTAAATTTGAGATGCCTGTTAGACTTGAAGGTGGAACTGTTGAATAGGCAGTTGGATATATAAGTCTAAGATTCTTGCTGTTCAATAGAAATATAATGCAAATCACATATGTAATTTTAAATTTTCTAGTAGCCACACTCTAAAAAAATAAAAGAAACAAGTGAAATTGATTTTAGAAGCATATTTATTAAAACAATATCTCCAAAATATCATTTCAACATGTAATAAATATAAAAAATATTAACATGATATTGTACTTTTTTTTTAGCTAAGTTTTCAAAGTCCGGTGCATGTTTTACACTTTATAGCTCATCTCAATTCAGAATAGCTACAGTTTAAGTGTTCAGTAGCCACATGTGACTAGTGGCTATCTTCTTGGACAGGGCAGGTTTAAAAAAAATAGATAACTATAGAGGGAACTCTGAAGAGTTCATATAAAAAAATTGCACAAATTATAGAAAGAGGAATCCTGTACTTTAAGATATTTTTGCAGTAAGTAAAAATCTTACATCCCAAACCTCAAAGAAGCTTTAAGGAAAGTGTGTACCAGCCATTAGAGGAAGTTCTGAAGTGAGGCAGGATCAATTTTGTCATCAACAATTTAGGTTCTTTTCATGTTTTTATTCTGGCGTCTGTGTCTTGTCTTTATCTCAAGGTTGGTAGCAAAATGGCAGCAGTAGTCCCAGGTGTCACATACTGATACAACAGCATTGGGAAATAAAATAAGAAAGTATCTCCTCTTGTGTCTCTCTTAGTAGTGAGAAAATGTTGCTAAGAGACTCCTATACACACCAATAGGATTCATTTGGTATCTCATTGGCCAGAGTTGAGTTAAATGCTATTCCTTAACCAATCACTTTCAAGAAGTGAATATGGGGAGTTCCAGTTCTGGATAAGATAAAGTTTGCACTCTCCAACCTGTCTCTCCCACTGAATGCAGTAATAAACCAGAACAATACAGACAAAACAGATATTTTAGTTCTCTGAAACGTGAACAGTAGCAGACAGATTTGGGAAGAAGATAGGGAGTCAAATCACCCCTGAAACAAGAGTGAGTTTATCTCTCTTTGTTCCTCAACATGCAAAAATCAGTTGAATTTCCATACACTACCAGAAAACCACCAGAAAGAGAAATCAAGAATACAATCCCATTTATGATTGCAACAAAAAGAATAAAATATCTAGGAATAAATTTAACCAAGGAAGTGAAAGACTTATACACTGAAAACTGTAAGACATTATTGAAAGAAATTGAAGAAGACATAAAGGAATGGAAAAACATTTCATACTCATGGATTGGAAGAATACACATAGACAAAATGTCCATATTATCTAATACAATCTACAGATTCAATGCAATCCCAATCAGAATCCCAATGACATTTTTCACAGCAACAGAACAAAGAATCCTAAAATTTATGTGGAATAAGAAAATACCCCAAATAACCAAAGCAATTCTGAAAGAAAAGAACAAAGCTGGAGGCATCACACTCCTTGAATTAAAACTATACTACAAAGCTATAGTCATCAAAACAGTATGATACTGGCAGAAAAACAGACACACAGATGAATGGAACAGAATTGAAAGCCCAGAAATAAACCCATACATCTATGGATGGTTACTCTTTGACAAATGAGCTAAGAACATACAATGGAGAAAGAAAAGTATCTTCAATAAATGGTGCTGGGAAAACTAGACAGCTCCATGAAAAAGAATGAAAGTAGAACATCATCTTATACCATATACAAAAATTAACTCAAAATGGATCAAAGACTGGAATGTAAGACCTGAAACCATAAAACTCCTAGAGGAAAACTTAGGCAGTACACCCTTTGACATCAGTCTTAGCAGTATCTTTTTGAATGTCATGTCTCCTTAGGCAAGAGAAACAAAAGAAAAAATAAATAAATGGGATACATCAGACTAAAAAGCTTCAGCTTGGCAAAGGAAACCATCAACAAAATGAAAGGATAACCATCAACTGGGAGAAAATATTTGCAAATCATATATCTGATAATGGATGAATGGATAAAGAAGATGCGGTGTGTATATATATATATATATATATATATATATATAATGGAGTACTACTCAGCCATAAAAAATGTGAAATCATGCCTTTTGCAACAACATGGACGGACCTTGAGGGTATTATGCTAAGCAAAATAAATCAGACAAAAAAGACAAATACCATATGATCTCACTCATATGTGGAAGATCAAAAAACAAACAACCACATAGTTACAAAGAATGGATTACCAGAATAGGTTACCAGAGGGAAAGGAGGTGGGGGAGGGTGAAAGGGGTAAAGGGGCACATAGGTATGGTGACAGATGGAAACTAGACCTTTGTTGGTGAACACAGTGCAGTCAGTACAAAAGCTGAAATATAATGATATACAACTGAAATTTATTTGTTATTAACCAATGTGACCTCAATAAAATTAAAAAAGTAAAGTAAAAGGATGGAAACAAAAGATATACTATGCAAAGATTACTCACAAAGAGCTGGTGTACTTTTGTTCATATCAGAGAAATTAAACCTCAGAACAGAGAAAATAACAAGGTAAAAGAGAAGCATTTCGTAACAATAAAAGGGTCAACTCATCAGGACATAACAAACCAAAAAGTGTATTAAAAAAAAAAAGATTCAAAATACATGAAGAGTAAAAACTGACAGAATTGAAAGGAATAATAGACAAATCTACAATTGCAGATGGAAAGTTCACCACTCCTGTCTCAGAAATTGAGATAATTAATAGACTAAAAAGCAACAAGTACATGCAAGAACTATCAACAAGTTAGATTAGTTTCAAGTAGACATGGAATATCACCAAGATAGACCACATCCAGAATAACAAAAAAAAAACACCCAAATTTTAAAGAATTAAAACGATACAAAGTGTTTTTCTGATCATAATGGAATTAAACTAGAAATTAATAAAAGACAGACAATGGAAAAATCTGCCAAACATTTGGAAATTAAACAACACACTTCTAAGTAATTCATGGTTCAAAGAGAAAGTCTTAGTTGAAATTAGAACATATTTTTATCTTAATGGAAATGAAAATCAACATATCAAAAGATTTGGGATGCAACTAAAACAGGTTTGGAGGAAAATTTATAGCATTAAATGCTTATATTAGAAAGGCAGAAAGGCTTTAAATAAATAGTCTAAGATTCTAACTTAATAAACTAAAAAGAAAATTTTAACATAAACTTAATGCAAGCAGAAAGAAAGAAATAATAAAGATAAGAGGAGATATCAATGACATTGAGAACAGAAAATAATAGAGAACTCAAACCAATAGCTGGTTCTTTGAGATCAATAAAATTAATAAACCTCCAGCAAGACTGATCAAAAAAGTGAGAAGACACAAATTATCAGGAATGAAATCAGGGATGAATGAAATCAGAAGGGATATTTCAGGAATAGTAGAGCAGATAATATTTCAGACATTGAAAAGATAGGAAATATTATGAACATTTTTATGCATAATAACAACCAAAGTAGTCCTGTGACTATTTAAGAAATTGAATTCCTGGTTAAACACTTGAGAGAAAAAAATCTCCAGGCCCAGGTGGTTTCATCAGTGAATTATACCAAATATTTAAAGAAGAAATAACACCATCAATTCTATACAAACTCTTCTAGAAAATAAGAGAGGAGGCAGTACTTCACAACTCATTTTATGAGGTTGCCATTACTCTGATACCAAAACCAGAAAAGACAATACAAGAGAAGAGAACTACAGACCAATATCCCTCATGAATACAGATGCAAAAGTCCTCAACAAAATACCAGCAAATCAATTGCAACAATCTAGAAAATAAATACTAGAACACAGCCAGTTGGAACTTATTCCATGAATTCAAGGCCACTGAAAAATCAATCCGCTTAATCCATCATATTAACAATATAAAAAGAAAAATCATATTATATCAATTTATGCAGAAAAAGCATTTGGAAAAAGTTCAACATCCATTCATGGTAAAGACTTACAGCAAACTAGGAATGGCCAGGAATTCTCTCAACCTGATAAAGAGCATCTACAAAATTCTATCACTAACATTGTACTCAAATTGTGAAAAACTGAATGCTTTCTCCCTAAGTTTGGGAATAAGCCAAGGAAATCCACTTCCTTGCTCCTAGCCAGAGCAATAAAGAAAAAAAGAAAAAAGACTGGGCCTGCAGATGGGGAAGGAAGGCTTAAGACTGGCCCTATTCACAGATGACCTAATTGCTTATGTAGAAAGATATGAAGAAATCTACCAAAAAACTCTTAGCACTAATGAGTGTGTAGCAAGGTCACAGGATAAGAGCTCAATACAAAAAAAAGTGTATCTCTATATGCTAGCAATAACCAGTTGGAACCAAAATTTAAAAATCAATACCATTTAAAATAGCTCCAAAAGATGAAATAATTTGGCATAAGTTTAGCTTTTGTACTGGATCTATATCCTGAAAATGACAAAAAACTAAAGCTATCAAAGAAAAGTTAAATTAATAAAGAGACATTAAATGTTTTTGGATTGGAAGACTCAACATAGTAAGGATGTCAATTCTCCCCCAAATCGATCTACAAATTTAAAGCAAGCATTTCAATCAAAATTCCAGCAGAATGCTTTCTGGATATGGACAAACCAATTCTAAAATTCATATAGAAAGGCAAAGGAACTAGAAGAGCCAAAACAATTTTGAAAAAAAAGAATAAAGTACAAGGAATCACACTATTCAATTTTAATACTTACTATAAAACTACAATAATCAAGACAGTATGATATTGGCAAAGAGAAAGACACATATATCAATGGGACAGAATAGAGAGTACAGAAATAGAACCACACAAATATGGCCAACTGATATTTTACAAATCTGAAAAGCCAATTCAATGGATAAGGCATAGACTTTTCAAAAAATAGTGTTGGGACAATTGGACATCCATTAAAAAAAAACTTTGTCTAAATCTCTCACTTATTACAAAAGTTAACACAAAATGTATGATAGATGTAAATATAAAATGTGGAACTGTATAACTTTTAGAAGAAACAAGAGAAATTCTTCATGACCCAAGATTAGGCAAAGGGGTCTTAGACATGACACCATAGGTATAAATCCATAAAAGAAAAAAATTGATAAGTTGGGCTTCATTAAATTTTTTTACATTGATCTATGAAAGACCTTGTTATAATAGTGAAAAGACAAGCTACGTACTGGTGGAAAATATTTTAAAATCCTATATCTGACAAAGGTCTTGTATCTAGAATATATAAAGAATCATCATAACTCAACAGTAAAATAGCCCAATTAAGAAATGAGCACAGGATTTGAACAGACACTTCACCAAAGAGGATATATGTAAGTCAAATAAGCACATGAAGTATGTTCAACATCATCAGCCTTGGGGAAATGCAAATTAAAACCACAATGAGATACCAGCACACACCTATAAAAATGGCTAAAATTGCCACAACTAGAACGACACACAACTAAAATATACAACTATGTACTTGCGGGATTTGGGGAGAAAAATCAGGAGAAAAAAAGAATGACTAAAATAAAAGAAAAAGATTGACAATACCATGAGCAGGTGAAGATGTGGAATGATTGATACTCTCATAAATTGCTGATGGCAATGCAGCATGATTCAGTCACTCTGTAAAGTGGCTTGGCAGTTTCTTATGATGTTAAACATATACTTATTATATAACAATCAATCCTACCCTGAGTATTTACCCTAGGAAAATGAAAACTGTTCACAAAAATGCTTGTACACAAATGTTTATTGCAGCTCCATTCATGACCACTAAAAATTGGAAACAATCCAGATGTCCTTCAACAGTTGAATGAATAGACTGTTGTACATACTTGTAATAAAATACTACTCAGCAATAAAAAGAAACAAAGTATTGATACATATAACAACTTGGATGAATTTCAAAAGCAGTATGCTAAGTGAAAGTAGCCAATCTCAAAAGTTTACACATTGTATCATTACATTTATCTGACACTCTCAAACAGATAAAATGATAGGAACAGAGACTAGATCAGTGGTTGCCAGGGGTGAAGGGTAAAGTGGTGAGGGTGTGACTACAAAAGGTTTTTTGAAGTTTTTTTGGGAGATGGAACTGTTCTGTATCCTGACTGTAGCGGTGGTATCATGAATCTACATATGTGTTAAAATCTGTGATACTGCACACCAAAAATGATAATGATAATGAGTCAATTTGTATATTAATTTAAATAATAAAATAATTTTTATAAACAAGTGGACTGGATTAGGCACATGGCTGCATGTATGGGGGAGTGCAGGATGAGGACGGGGATAATGCAATCAAACAGGAAGAAGGAAGAGGAGAATGGGTGTTCAATACACAACCAGCAGTGGTCACGATAAGCGTACAATAAAGGACAAATGAATATAAGATGTTAGATCTGCTAGAAATTGTAGCAATGGATAATTCTAGATTGAATTGAGATGTGTGAAAAATAATGCAAAGATAAATGATTTTTTTAAAGATATTTGGAGCAAAAATTAAGACGCAATAAGCCCTCTGCTAAGGGCAGATGGTGTAAGATTAACAGATGACAGAGAACATGTAACTGTCTAATTGTTATTAGGTCTCCATTTTATCTGTCAAGAAGATGACCTTATATAAGTGAAAATGGTGAGTTACAAAAACAGAAGGTACCATATAATTCCATTTGACATAAATAGATGATGATAGATAGATAGATAAGTAGATGATATATAGGTAGATAGATAGATGCATAGAAATAATATGGGAAGGACATACCCTGAAGTGTTAACAGTTATTTCTAGGTATAGGATTTTTATTTTCTTTCTGCTGTGCATATGTGTTTCCTGAATATTCTGCAATGCACATACATTACTTTTAAAATAAAACAGAATAAGTGATTTTAAAATGAAAAAGAGGGTAAAAGAAACTGGAAGAAAACAGAAGTGCCAGATGAGGAGGTTCTAAAATAGCAGATTTTATAAGAGTTACAATTAGATATAACACCTCAGAGCTCAACAAGAACTTCTGGAGAAAAGAAATACAGAAGTAGTTGCAATCTTGAGAAAAGAAATAAATCAGCTAGATGCTACATCTGATTATTGAAAGGACAGATTTGGAGAATTTAGAAAAAGACATACCGCAAGGATCCCAGATTAGGCTTACTACAAATAAGACATGACAGAGGACCCTCATTCCTTTTTCTAGATAGAGTTGCTTAAAGAAGTTAGAAGGCTGTTGTGCCCTCAGTCTTGACCTGCTCGACACTTTTTTTCTCTCTTTCTGATGATAGTATCTTGATTTTATGTTGAGAAACTATTTTGGGTATTTTATAGACTTCTAAAACATAACGTGTCCCATGGTTAATTCGTCTTTTCCCCTAAAACCTGGTCCTCCTAGTACGTTTACCATCTCAGGAAATGGCACCTGCAACCTTCCATCACTCAGGCCAAACACCTGGAGTTCCTTTGACTGCTCCCTCTTTCACACTCCACCTTCAAACCCATCACAAATACTATTGGTCTCACCTTTACAATGCAGGAAAGACCCGACCACTGTCTCAGCTCTGCGGCCACCACCACGCACACCCAGGACCGCTCACCAGCTCTCTCATCCGGGTTACTTCAGTGGCCTCTAAGTGGGATCTCTGCTTCTATTCTTGGCCTCCTACACTCTACTATTCTTTTAAAACACGAGTCAGGTCATGTCACTCCCCTGATAAAACTCTCAATGACTCTCCATTTCACTCAAAGTAAATGACACGGTCCTTACCATGGCCTTCAGGCCCCTAATGAAATGCCGTGCTTTCTTCTCTTCTTCCTCCTCTCACCCTTGTTCACTTGGCTCTAGCCATAGTGGCCTCCTCGTTGGACTTGGAACCAGCCAGTCACACTTCTGCCTCAGGGCCTTTGTACTTGCTCTTTTTTCTACCCAGAAGTCTCTGCTTCCCAATGTAGCTAGGATGACCATGTGTCCTGGATGGCCTGAGAGGGTTCCCATTTGGCCTGCTATTCCAGTGTAACAGGCACAGCCTTAAAAGTGTCCCCATTCAGATGGTAATTTACGTCATTGCCGTACTCATGGGTCACTGCGTCATCTCTTTCAAGTCTGGTCAGTCTCACATATTCACTGAGGACTCTCTGACACCTGACTTTAAATTGTAGCCCTTGCCCCAGCTCCCTTATCTTCTCTCCTTGTTTTGTGTTTTTTTTCTGCACTGCTGTTTTTAACTCCCGATGTACTCTATCACTGTCCTATTTATTGTGTGTATTGTCTGTATCTGCCACTGTTTATGTCAACTCCAGGAAGAGACATCTCCCTTGATTTGTTCTCAATATCGCATCCTCAGCACCTAGAAGAGCGCCCAGTATAAAACAACTTCAGTGAATGTTTATTGATAAATGAATGTGCAAATGAGTGCCTAGAAACTTCTTTCTCACTAGATATCAAAATGTATTAAAATAAATTTGTCTTTGGGGAACGTGTGGAAAAACAAATATTCTGTGAAACTTTCCATGAAACCACATAATACAGCACGCCTTATTATCTAGTTAGAATTGATTATGCTAGTCTTAAAAGATGAAATTTAAATTTAAATATTTTCCTGATTCAAAAAAAGTACATAACTACATTCAATATTTATTATGTTTATTTATATTGAGTTTTTGTATTATATTTAAATTACATAAATAATTTATTAATTGTATTTATTGATATTAATGGTATTTATTAATATAAATTATTTATTATTTATAAATAAATGAATTTATGTATACTGAATATTTGTTATATTGAATTCAATTATGCTGAATACCCAATTCAGGATTCCTTTTTTCTTTGGTTGAAAGTGATTGAAATTTAACCTGAACTTCCTAAGGCAAAAACAGAAAAAGAGGGGAGAATTTTTATTGGGAAAATACTGTGGAGTCTCACAGAAATGAAGGAGCAAAACTTAGGGCCGCAGCTTCTGAGGTTTTAGAGCCTAGAAACAAGTATTCCAAGACAGACGAGCTGCCTTCTGCCCTCTTCTCTGCTTCTTGCTGTATTTTGGCCTCATTCTCTTCTATTGCAGACTCACTGTGAAAGTACCACTTCTCCCAGCTCCCAGCTGTTGTTTAGGGAAAAAAAAAAATTCCTGTGAAAGAACTGACTCCCACGGGCCCTGCTTGGATCACATTGGCTGTGGAACGAGGATGGAACATGACGGTGCTCCTCCCCGAAGAGCAGTCACTGTTGTCAGAAGTGTGGGTGCCTGTCACAAAATGGCAGCCCTTCCTGCATGAACGGTAAAGAGGGAGGGAGAAGCATTTCCTCAACAGAAATTGAGTCCTTTTACCAACAAAAATGAGAGGTGCTCAGAAAATAAAAAATAAGTCCACTTCAATACTTTTTTATATTTTTTAAATTCTGCACAATGCTATAACCTATTGTGGAGATTAATAAACACCAATATGTTGTTCACTCCTATATGTGTAAGATTATTTTCTATACATCGCATCTGAGTCAGCACTTTGATAAGCTCTTTGTAATTTTACCATCTAGTAGCAAATTTATTTTGCTTCAATAGGATACATTATCAAAATACTGTACACCCCAGAGTCATAGATACCCTCTCTTTTTTCACTGTGTTAAATAATGATACACAATGCAATTTATCTGTGGTGAGTGTTAGAATATGAAAGCTGTATTTGTTTTCACTATGTAAAGTGAATGATAATATCTCAGAAGCTGATTTATTTCCTTCTTTTCTGTCCACAATGATCTTACTGTGTCATTTCAGCTTAAAAATAGGGATATTGAGACACCAGCTACTTTACTCTAGAAAATAGTTCTTTCCATGAACCAACAATTTTACTTAAAACAGGAGAGAGACAGAAAATAAAGGAACATTTCTCAGGGCCACCTAAACCAAATAAACAAACAAGAATCCAAAAAACCACGCAAGTTTTGACAACATTGCAAGATTTCTTTGTTAAGGTATAAGATACAGAACTTCCTAGGAAAATAACAGTATCAATTAAAGCATGAATTCTCATCTCGTAATTAGGGTTGTCACTGGTTTTGTCATATTATTGACACAAAAATGCATCATCCTCATTCTCAATTAAATTTGCTGTGTAACTTATGCAAAGCAAATGCTATGAACTGGACTAAAATGTTGTGGATCATATGTAGCAGACAGTTTTTTTCATTTTGTTTTGTTTTATGGGTTTTTCACTTTAAAGGAATCTAACAGATTTTAGAAAAAAATCTCCTTTTAGAAAGTCATGCATCAGGGGCTTAAGCAGCAATTTCTGCTGTGACATAATGTTTTTTTTGACATAGAAAGTACTTGTGAAAAATGCAAGATACAAAAGCAACTATTCTAAGTGTTTTAAAGGGAGCAAGGGAGACCTGACTTTCATCAGTCAATAATACATCTGACATAAATAATGATTGAAAACTGACAACTACAAGATGAGATCTAGATGCTTCAAATTCCTGAAAATGAAAAGGTGCAAAATATCAATTTTACATTTTACAGTAATTTTGCTATAATGCAGTTGAACTTCTACTCATTGCCACAAGTGTTATATTAATTGTATTAGTCATTGATTGAGTCATATCATGATAACATCTTTAATTGAATACTTATTTTCATTGTATAGCTATAGGTCTGCCTCAAAATTGAGTTTGATTTGGCACTATAGAAGAATAGATTTAATCTTTCATCTTCCACCTGTCTTTTATGAGTAATTCTATTTTTTAAAATACACAAAGAGAAAAAGAAAAGAAAGAACATGAGATTAAGTAATGATGTAGAGTTTTAACTAGTCATGGTCTTCAAAAACAGTGAAGATTAATTTGGGAAGATGTGACTTTCCTGAAATCCTGCAGAAAGGTGGAACACTTTCATAAAGCCACGGAGAAATGTCTGTTCCAAATGGCTCCAGTAAAATCAGGCTATCACAAAATATTTTCTTCAAAAGACTTACACTCTGCTCTGGGACTTCAAAACTTCCATGTGTACACACTGGCTGCGTGGTTCTGTGCAGACTCTGGGCTGTCGCACTCCATCTCATCTTTAAAGGACAAGAGAGAGGTAGGAATGGGTGGAGATGGTGCTTCCTTTCACGTGCTCACTCTGCTCACCCAGTCCCCTAAAAGCCAACACTTGAGTGGTTCCATTATCACAAAGCTGTGATTGTATGCTGAGATTTCATTCTCACCTTAGAAATAGACTACATATGTCCAAGCCTTTCCGATGTGGGCTGTACTGTGGTAACACGAAGCACAAGCTCCAATACCTGTGTGTTGTTGTACACTCACTTGAACGTCTTTGCTTTATCAAAAGTACTGCCATCCACAACAGACTGGCTAGATGCTTTTACCAAATCCGTTTGTCCTTTGTGAGTTCACAACTCCACTTCCTTTCCCAGCTTTTCTTTAGGAGTCGCCATATGACTGAGTTCTAGCCAATAAAATATGGGTAAGTAATGAATGTGACTTCCATATTTGGTTCATAACAACTTTCACGCCCAACCCACCATTCTTCTTTTTCATCTGCTGGCTGAATGGAGAGGTCTCTGAGAACATAGAGGAAGTAGAGGCAAGATACGGGTTAGGACCTAGTTGAATCTATGAATGAACATGTGGAACACTGCCCAAATGCTCTGTACATGAGAAGTCAGCTATTACTATGTTAAATAATTGAGATTTGGGGGCCAGCCCCAGTGACCTAGTGGTTAAGTTCAGTGTGTTCCGCTTCGGCAGCCAGCCCCAGTGACCTAGTGGTTAAGTTCA